>NC_062192.1:4917081-4944581 GCF_912470025.1 Vespa velutina | reverse complement strand
TATGTCAGTCAACGTTGCGACGGCCAACGTAGGGATAATAATTCTCTGCTTGACAATCTAATCCAGGATAGCGACGCCAATGTGGATGTGTAATTTAATGGCGAAACAAGTCGACCGTATATGTCAGTTTGCGTGATTGCGAACGAACTCAAAGATAACAGGCGGATTTCGTGGAAAATTAATTCGCTCGGCAAACGTCGTGCCTAAATTTCAATAATAAAATAGACAGAGATAATCTAAATGAGATAGAAAAGTTCGTTCATACGTGATGGACCGTGGATCTAAAAACTTTTTCTTTAAATCTGATATATCAATGAGATGTTTGGAACTCGTCACGCAACGCTTTCAAAATAGGATCTAGTGTGAGCCATGATTCATGGTGGTCCGAACGGACGTTAGGTGGGTACGACCAGGCAACCTATAGTAATCTATAGCGAAAGGGGGCTTCGGTCTGCACAATCGCTCCGATAACGCGCCATGACACGGCGATAACAGGATTTAGTGGGGGTGAGAGGAATGGGTGTTCACGCGCGCGCGTTCAACCATCGAAGAGAGGAAAAGGGAGAAGGCAAGCCCGTCGAAAGATCCTATCGATCGGTTGCAACTCTCGAACGTAATGCATATAGAAATTCCTTCTTGCTCCTCCATGGTTCCTCCCTTTCTTTTCTCTCCCTCCCTTTTTATTTTTTATTGATTTCAATAAAAAGCAAAACAAAAATATGATGGCTAATTATCTCTTTTTATAGACGAGATAAAAAGGGATCGAATGAAAGTTGTTTTAATGCAAATCTAAAAGCGGAAGAGAATCTATATTCCATCGGTCTAAAGACTACAACGATATTGTATTATATTATGGAAAAGGGGCTGAAACTTTTCGAATAGAGGGAGCAAAGGAGAAAGAAAGAGAGAGAGAGAGAGAGAGAGAGAAGAGAGAGGAAAAGCTTCTAAACCGTATTGCTGCTTCGTACTCCCACCAGTATTTCTTTTTTTAGACCCGCTCGTATAGCGCCTTTGTAAACAAGTTTACGATTATTACGAGCCCATCGAGCACAAGGATGCCTGGGATTTTGAAGAGAATTTCTCTCGTTGTTCGGGACTACAGATATTTCTGTTGAAATGCGAACTAACCGTCAAGAATTGCGATATGTATATATATATATATATATATATATATATATATATATATATATGTATATATATGTATCTATGTACATATATACGAAAAAAGAGCACATAAATCGTAAGAAATAAAAAAGGCAAAAGAATTATGCGAGCTATGAAAGATGATGGAAGGAAGAGAAGGGGAGAGAGAGAGAGAGAGAGAGAGAGAGAGAGAGAGAGAGAGAGAGAGAGAGAGAGAGAGAGAATGAAAGAAAGAAAGAAAGATGTAGAATTTTACGAAAATTAATGATTTCAAAACCTGCTTCGTTTGTTTTGAATTCCGAACTCCCAACCTTATTTTAATAATTAAAATGACAAACGTCCTTTAATATTTACTGTTCGTGGTACATCATAAATATTGGTAATAGAAAATTATCGTCTGGGATAAAGTGAAATTAATGTTACAAGAGCGAATAATCGGGTTAATATCCGATAATATTGAAGTACGCCGATGAGGTTGTCGGGGCTTAATGTTGTTTTAACGTTCGAGTGCGTAGATTGCGTTTACCCGTGTTACGTTAATCATTTTCTATTTCTTCGTTATATAATGATATTTCAAAATTTTTTTTTCGTCGTTCTTCTGCATATCCTTTGTCAATAGTTAAATATCTTAATGATTATTAGCTTTTTTTTTTTTATAAAATGTTACGAATATTATATATGCACGGATGCACGGTGTCTATTTAGAAATATATTCGACATGTTTATCTCGAAGAAGACAATTTATTATTCATTTTTCGATCGATTCTATTTATTTAAATTCAACTAACGCTCTTGTTATTTCCATATAAATGTTACACTATAAAATAACTCAATGTGTATGCACCTTGCTAAAGCGATCTTTTCATGAAAGTCTAAGAAGTTTAGAATCTATGTGAATATAACCAATCGTCATAACGTTTACAACTATTCCCTTTGTTTCTATATCGAAGAAAGATATTTACATTTATATTTTTTATCATTTACATTTATATTTATTTTATACTTATTATTTACATTTATATTTGTTATCATTTCTCAATTCTCAATTCAACGAATATATGTAAAAAAAATGAGAAAGGGATTAATGGGACGATTAAAACATATTACATATTATATTTTACGAATGGAATAATATTATGGAAAATTATTCGATTGGTAATTTTCTCGATAAGGATGAATTTTCGTTTAGTTTATCAACTTTACTATGTTCGACCGATATACCTAAAGTACACTGTTTGTAAGTCGTCAGAGGAAAGACAAACTTCGTTAACTTTAACTCTGAGGGGCCCAAGCTCCTCTTAAGAGGAATTCCCTGAGCTACATTTTACTGACCAGCAATAGTGGTATTTTCGCAGTTGTGTCGTTCTTTTCTCTCCATTCGACTCGTTCGTTCAGTAGATACACACACACTCTCAAATGCACGAGCGTGTCCTGAGCTTCAAATTCTTCGCTTTTCCAATAATTTGCTGGCCGCGATAAGCATCGTCGCGCTCGACCACTGCCCGTCGGCTCACCGCCTACTAGCCTGTATTCTGTTCGTTAAACTTTTTGGTAACCCGCCGTTGGCTAGCTCCGTTCGTATTTACTTTACTTTTCCAGCGTTGTTCGTCTCTTCCTCTCTTTCTCTCTCTCTCTCTCTCTCTCTCTCTCTCTCTCTCTCTCTGTCTCTCTCTCTCTACGTGCTCGATCATCGTCGTGATATAAACGATGGTTCGTGAGAAAAGTTTTCTTTGACGTTTCTTCGAGAAACGGGACAATTTAAAAAATTACTTGAAACTTTTAGAACCCCGATATTCTTGATTCTTCAAATAAATTGATCATCTTGTAACTTTCGTTTTACTCGTACTAATATTTATCTCAATGGTGTGTAAACTATGGATTCCAAAATTTTCATGAATATTACGTATGTTTAATGTTCGTCGTATAAAAATAAAAAGGAAATAATTAAATAATAATGAGATCAAGAATAATTCATAATATGGCTATTAAAAATAATACGAATTAATCAATCGTAAAACAATATTTTTCAATATATTCTAAAGAAATGATTATTACTATCATTATATTTTTATTCGATATATTTAGAAACATATTTTAACAGCCATATAAGATTTCAGTCTAAAGAAAGAAGATCGCACACCACCGATCTATTCTATCTTCTCTCTTAGATACTTAGAAAACTATAAGTTTCTAAAAGTTCCTCAAGATTCTAAGGAAGCAAACTTCCTAAGAGGAATCGTAGCCTTCGAAAATTTGATCTACATGAAGTTTCACCAAACTATTTACTCATTATCTATACTAACAAATTATTGTTAAAAATTATTATATACTTTATCGTAAGTTTTTCCTTGAAAAATATTTTTAGAAAAAATGCAGTGTTATAAATATACCACAAACGTGATTTATACTTTCGTAGATTATTACTAGTGAACATGCTATCGTAAAGATCGCTTGTTACGTCAATACTTCTACGTTTCTCAGATACGTGACGGCATCATGAAAATCAAACCAATTTGATTTTCATTCGTAACAAGCGTGAAATAGAATATCTACGTATTATTTATTAAAATTGAACGATAATGATACTCTTGAGTGGTTTTCATTGTCGTGAATTAAAAATTTCACATGGATAGTTCGCGCTTTTCATTAACTGCAAAACTGAAAAAAAAAGAAAAAAGAAAAAAAGAAAAAAAAGAAAAAAAGAAAAAGTAAAAACGATAGTAAGTACGATAGCTTGATTCACATTCGTGGTTCGGGAAAGTACTCTTGTAAGAACGTTGTGACATTAATGTGACAACGTTAAAAATTTTAATAAAAAGAAGAACAAAATATGTCGCGAAAAATATTTTAAAACGATTCTTTTCAAACTCATGTTTTATACGGGACCCAGTAAAATTATGCGTATCGATGCTGAAAGAAAAGTCAACGATAGCGATCGTTGATCCCTTGCATTATCGTCATCTAGAAAAAGAAGTCCGTTCGTTCGTTCCAAGTTTGCATTGGGCAGCATGTGTACGAAAACGTCTATGCTGGAAAGATAGGAATGTTCGTGGCTTAATGGATCATCGCGGTATTTGGATAACGGCCAGGAAACAATTCGTCGGTCGGCACACGTTACTATGGAAAGAGAGAAGAGAGAATAGTAAATAGGTAGATGGATAGATAAAAGGAGAAAGAGAGACAGAGACAGAAAGAGAATGAGAGAAACAGAAAGAGAAAGAGAGAGAGAGAGAGAGAGAGAGAGAAAGGAAAAAAAACAGAGAAAGAGAAAGATAGAAAAAAAAAAAAAAACAGAGATAGAGAAAAATTCATCCCGTCTAAAACGCAATACGCGAGATCGATAAACATTATGCGTATTGCTTGCAGTTTTCGGTTACCTGGACGAATTTTACTCTGATCTCTCAAGCTCCTCGTTCATTCTCTGCTGTTTCTTTCGTTCTCTCCGTTTTCGACTATCGTTCTCCCTTTCTCTCAACGTAATCCCTTTCCCTTTACGTAATCCTTTTGTCTATCTCTTCGGAAAAGTGTTGTTATCGGTTTTTCGCTCGATAGGCATGTGAAAAAGGGTTCTGGCGTCGAGCGACAAGCGTTTCCACGTAAATCCATAGACTACACGATCACAGCTAGCTTTTGTACTTTTCACGTTCGCCTTTAGTGCGTACGTATGGTACTTGTAAATGTGTTCGCGCGCACGTTTTCGATGAAAAGTTTCATATTGACCGTCCATCGTGTTAAAAAAAAAAATCAAAAAAAAAAAAAAAAGAAAAAAAAAGAAAGAAAGAAAAAAAAAAGAATCAAAAAAATAGAAAGTAAAAGGAAAAAGGCTTTTTCCATTTTTTTTTTTTTTTTTTTTTTTCTTTCCTCAATATTACGGCTATAGCGACGGCCTCACATTTTAATACAAAAATATCTGAGAGATTGGTAACGAATCAACGAAGAAGTTCTGTGTTTTATTAAAATCAACGAGTAGCTGAATTTTTCAATTAAAACTTCTTTAACGAAAAATAAAATATGTAAAAACGTAAGCAGCGAGAGAGAGAGAGAGAGAGAGAGAGAGAGAGAGAGAGAGAGAGAGAGAGAGAGAGAGAGAGAGAGAGAGAGAGAGAGAGAGAGAGAGAGAGAGAGAGAGAGAGAGAGAGAGAGTAAGAGTGCGATAAAGAAAGAGAGAAAGAGCGTTGATCGGATCACGAATTAATCGAGCTTGCTATCGAAACTTTATCACGACGGCTCTGCTGTTCGCTGGCTCGTTTGTCTTTTATGTCTTATCTTCTTAATAGCGAAGGATATATTCTTTTCCAAAGTTCTCTCTTTATTCATGCCGGAGTAAGGCATAAAAGAAAATATATAGGATAGAAAGAGAGCGCGGTGTGGTAGGACGATAAAAATATTTCCATCGAGATAAAAGTCTTTTAGGATAATAGCATCGGTGTCAGTCGGAGGTCAGAAAAAGCTACTGAACTCTCCGAGTGGTTTTACGCGGTTACCGGACTAACCATAGCTTCGGTCCTCTCTCTTTCTCTCTCTCTCTCTCTCTCTCTTTCTCTCTCTCTCTTAACTTGGTCTATCCTTCAAAGCCCAGCCTTTGGTCATTCGACGCCGATCTGCCAAGGACTGGAACGTTCTAGATTTTTCTTTCTGACTTCGTGGAAATTTACGAGCCACCGAGAACCTCGAATGCTTCCCTCGTGATAGGACCTACAACTTCGATCACCTTTTTTTTTTCTTTTTTTTTCTTTTTTTTCTTGCGAAGGAAAGAAAAACGAAAGAAAGAAAGAAAGAAAACTCATCTTCTTATACGTATTTATCAGACTCGAGTAAACACACGCGAACGCATAAGGCAGTTTATAAGAAAGATATTAAGAAATATATATATATATATATATATATATATAAGTTGGATTATTAATAAGACGTGAATATAATCGTAGCACCTCGACAAGGATATAGTTAAAAAGAAATAGATTTAAGAAATCTTATAATTAATAAAAAGTCAATTGTTAAATATTTTATATATTATATATATATATATATAATTTCTTACGTGCCATTTTCGCATGTTTTCTGTTGTTTTATATTTCGATCAGGAAATTTCTATTTCTAACACAGATAGAGAAATAAGTCAAACCGATAACGAAGGAGAACGACGGACCGACAGTTTCTCGATAAACTAATGAATCACGGTTGACGGCATTCGCAAAAGGAAGGAAAATGGAAAAATGGACTACTATTGTGGTACCGGTAGTACGGTTCATTTAAACTTTACCGTGTGAACGACGACGCAAATGTCCTTCGAAAATGCGAAACACGAGTGTCAGGAGAAAAGAGACGAAGGGTGAAATAAAGAGGAAGTGAATGTTGGTTTGGGAATTGTTTGGATGGAGGGGATACTTTGAAACGCAGTAGAAGCAAGCGAGACCGTCTCAAGAATATTATTCCTGTTGAACTCTTACGGCAAGTTTTAATGAAATGTTACGCGACCCCGCTTAAATGTTTGTTCATAGACTTTTTGAAATGACCCGTAAAAGTTGAGATTCCTGTCGGGGCGAGTATATTAAAGTTGCTCACGCGCCATCCGATCCGGAGCTTCGAGAAAGCCCCACAGGAGGTAACACCTTTTAATTACCCTCGTTGTATGGTATACGTATGTCGCTGAAGAAACTTTCAATCCGGCCGGTTATTAAACTAGAAAAAGAAGAAGAAGAAAAAAAAAGGAAAACTTCCCGTTTACTCATTTGTACTTTGATTACTTTTCTCTCTCTCTCTCTCTCTCTCTCTCTCTCTCTCTCTCTCTCCTTCTTCATATTTCTGTTTATTTCTTTTTTATCTTCGTTCCGAACGTTTCCTAGAAGCAGATCGAAACGATTATCTTGAAAGTTTAGTACCCCTTTAAAAGGTTCAATTTATCGAAGCTGGCGTTGAGGAGATAGAAAAGAGAAAAAAAGGAAAAAGAGAAAAAGTATAAAGAGAGAAGGGTGAAAGGAAGAGAGATGAAAGAAAATTTCGCTTAGACCGGCAAAATGGAAATTTCTCTGACGTTGCTGCGTCCACTCTCGTTTTCTCCTTTCACCTTTACCCTTCATGACTTTTTTCTCTTTCGCTTTAACCTGCTTCGGTTGGTTATTACACAATCTAACGGTAGGTCAATCGTGAAGAGAACGCCAGTGATGGGTCCTGTGTCTTGGACAAGGATACGGTATTATAGTAGGGAAGGCCCTTCAAGAATCCTGGGAAAATTTTCTAAGAAACTCGCGAGCTTACCCAAGGGTGGAATAGTTTATCTTGAAAGGAAATTTCCTCAACGAACATCTCCGAAGACTCAACACCGAGCTCTATCGAGTGTATCCCCATGAAACCGGAAACCAGTTTGCGTAAAACTGTGGTCATACATGTATGTAAGTGTATATGTATACACACACACATATGTAAGTATACATTGACCTTGTATGTACTCATGTATAACCTAGGCTGTTCTTGCGAAATCGAGTATACGTGTGCGGTTTGCCATTCCTTCGTCCAAACCTTGCAACTTTCTCAACGAAAGAGAAAGAGAGAGAGAGAGAGAGAGAGAGAGAGAGAGAGAGAGAGAGGGAGGAAACTAGTCTAGGAATCTCCTTCGTGTGTCTGTGAGATTGCGATAATACCGACAAAGTTGTTAACGGGGAGTCCTGCAGGAGGAACGTCGACGACAACGAAGACAACGACTCGTCTCGTGATAAGATGTCCTCTCTTTTCCGCCATTCTATTACAAACTCGTATTCCCTTTCTTACCTCATAATAAAAATCTTCCTCTGTCTTTGGTTTCTTGAAGAAAAACTTTTTCAAAATTATCGTCTCTCTTGATAATTCGTGTCTACCTGCTGGATGATAGAAAACATCACAAAAAAGAATGGATCGGATGCGAGGATTCTCTCTCTCTCTCTGTCTCTCTCTCTCTCTCTCTCCTTTCATGTATGTCCAAATCTCTTTTGGTGTCTCTTTCATCTGATCGAATTTAAGAATAAGGCAAAGACGACTGAATGTACAGGAACAATTTGTTCTCTCTCTTTTTTTCTTATTTAATTTAATTTATTAAGTACACACATTCTTCTTTTTTCATTGTCAATACTCATCTATTATTATGTTTATTTTTTCTCGATTTAATTGACGTTTGATTTTTCCTTCCACTTGGATATTCTCGTTTCTCTCTCTCTCTCTCTCTCTCTCTCTCTCTCTCTCTTTTCTTTTGCTTTTTATTGTCCTCAAAGTTCCATGTCGGTTATGGTCAATCGTAAAAGTAAACGGCTGCAATCGTAAAAGCAACATCGTACGTCTAACATTCGTTGATTTTTCTTTTCTTCCATTTCACCATCTCTTAGCTCTGCACTTTTATCCATCATTTATCATGTTTTATCAAAGTTAAATCTATTAATTTGTTCGATCTCGAACGTATTAAACGATTCTCACTTTTATACACACATACAAACACACACATACACACGCGCGCGCGCGTGTATCAATATTTCACGGAATAACTTTATTTCAGAAAGCTAGATCAATATGATCCGAAGAAGTTCCGCGTTATGCGAATAAAAAAATCAACGGCTATGTCCCGTTGGGAATCCATGTAAGAAATGATAAACCACTTCGCTATCGAAACTGCCACGAAGTAAAATCAACGAGATGAGAAGAAGGCAGCCCGCGGCCGCAACTCGCTTTTCTCTTTGCCTTCAAAAACTTTCGAAGAGTTAATTGAATATTTACTTAGCCAAGCAGAAAAAAGTTTTATAGGTGGGACCGTTCTTTATCGAAAAATGTACTCCAATTGTAGAATGATGTAACATCTAACAAGGGAAAGTTTCTAAACCAAAAATTCTGATTTTAATGAAATTTTGTATGTAGAAAGAAACTTTTTATATAAAAATTATAATATATATGATTTGTTAGATTACGAAAAAAAAATTATGAAAAATACTTGCAGAAAAGCAAAATATTCGAAGTTAAATTCGAAAATATATTATTTTTTACATAATTTGTGTTATACATATAAAATTTCATTAAGATTAGAATTTCCATGATTGTAAATCTTTTTTTGTATATTTAGCTGGAAGGAAAAACAAAATTTTTATATTCACAAAAATAACTTTTATATAACAAAAATAAAAATAATTACAAATATGTATTTAAAAATATTAAATATATTACAGTGAAAAGTTCTTAAAAGAGCGAAATGATAAGATACAAATTTGAATGATACATGTTATTACAAAAGAAATAAAGTAGATCAATATATAAAAGTTATCATATAACACATTATCATATCAATTAAGTGACATATTTTTTTTATCACGAATTAGACTTATGTAGGTAGAATAATTAAAGGTCAAATCTTCGCGAAAGAATAACTTTAAGTTTCGTACTATGCGTCCCTTTTTTTTCCTTTACTTCTTTTTACCTTTGCTAACGAAGCAATTGAGTTTTACGAGGTAAGTCTCGTTAGATAACATAGTGCAAGGATGAGGAAGAGACGATGATGATGAGACGAGAGGAGTTAACTTTGCTCTTACTCTCGAGGTGATTAAAAACCAGCGAAACGTGTCGATGAAAAATAAGCAAGTAGAATTCGTTTCTTTGATTCGTGTAAATTATCTCGCCAAGTGGCATCGACGTCAGCTTTAATTAGAGATACGCAAGACGCGACTCCAAAGACGTCCAATTACCTAACTTCTCGTCCTTTAAGTGACACTGTTAGTGAACTCGTAATTGGCTACGGGAATGCAAAACAAGCTTTTCAGGTGTCATGGTTAGAAATGTACGCATGTATATATATATATATATATACTCATTAGTTTATTTGTACATTTTTACTATTGTAAAATGTCTACCTACGTACATTGTTACATACGAATAAGAGAATGCGATAATCCGATATAACAATAATTTATGATTAAGGTATCTACTTACTATATCGACCATTCCTGTGAAAAGCAATAATAATAATAATAATAATAATAATAATAATAATAATAATAGTAATAATAAGAATAATAATAAGTACTATTGGCGAATTTTATATAAAAAGAAATAATACACACGGACTCGATTCAATGTTTACACTTCATTATCATACCAATTTTCTAATAAACACTAATTTCGTTTTGTATAGACAATCATGTACACTCATTTCAATCGAGTTTTTCCTTTCTCGCGATGAGATCTGAAATAAACTCGTTTCGTTTCATTTAAATGCGTACAATCAAGATCAAATACAATTTCTTTTTTTTGTCTTTTTTCGCATTGAGTATTATCTCTGTGGATAGATACTGTACTTTTGGATAATTTGTTTGTGATCTAATCGAAAATCGAGAAAACAAAACTATGGCAAATTGTAGCGAATGAACTTCTTTTAAAACAACAATACCATGGATATCTTGTTAAAACGATAGAAAAAGGAAAGAAAGGGGTGGCAATGTTTTTAAGTCCCTGACGTTACTGAGAGAGGAATATCCGAATGAAAGTCTTAATTAAAACATACGCATACGGCTAATTATGTCTTCTCTTCTTATGGAAGAGTGGCTACGTGAAAAGGATTTGTAATTAGGCTAGCTGACGCAGAAGAAGCTTCGTTTTCATTTCGTTTTCTACAAGCGACAACGACGACGTCGAGTCAAGAAGATTAATAGAAGAACGTTGAGATGAAGAAAGAGAACAAGGACGAAGTCAAGGATGAGAACGTACCAACGAATGGACATGGACAGTAAACCAGAACGTGACGATATAAGCCAAATTAAGACTCGACGACTTACCGTTCGACGTGACGCTCGTTCAACCGCTTAATCTGTCATAACGATCTGCAAACAGAAAGTTAAAACAGCGAGGAATAGAATATTATCCTCTCCATTTATTTTATTTCTCTCTCCTGAGAGCACACAATTGTATAATATTCCTTCCGTTGTACACTATCATTATTTTCCTTTTTTCCTTTCTTGTAAATAAAAAAGAAAAGAAAAAAACAGGAAAATGCTTTGAAAAAAGAAAATTATCAGACCATCAAGATTATCTCGCGTTAAGATTCGGTTTCTTTAAATCGACGCGGTACAGGATTGCGATACATTCCTACATATTTATTGTATTCCTTTTTTCTTAAGTTACAGTGTTCGTTCTAAATAATACTCGTATTTATTCCTCCTTTTTACATAATCGCATAATAATATCCGTTCATTCTATACGTTTATTTTTCTTTCTCCACGTAAGCAAAAATCAGGGATAATCATTTGAAAAAAAAAAAAAAGGATTTATCGATTAGAAAAGTGCTACTGAATAGAGAATACTCTGTGATTCGTCACTTTTGGAAGAATGCAAATGTTCGAAACGTTATTCTCCAAAGAACATCGGCAGTTAAGTTAATGAGAACAGTCGCTTCCCTTCGAGTATCCTTCATGCAGCGAAAGACTTACGTCCCAGATAGCGATATTATTCCACCGAGTAAAATACAAATACGTCTTTTATTCGTAGCCTGGGCACGCGAACCCAAAGGAAAAGATATGCCGAGCGATATTTCAAGCGTACTTCGAAAGATAAAGCCGAAGTTATTCCGGGCGCGGCACTCTCACAGAGCCATCTTTTCCATTCACATTTTTATTCTTCCCTTATGCCAGTCACGACATAGTTACTTTTCTTATTGTGTATTTCATTTTTATCTAGTATTATCCTTTTGTAATCTTTAATAAAACATAGCAAGTAAATAGCACAATTAGGAAAAGTTCTTTTTTCGTTAATTACTTAAAAGTGTGGATTGAGGAACGTCGTTTCACAAAATAGCTCCTTTCTCTCTCTCTCTCTCTCTCTCTCTCTCTCTCTCTCCTTTCTCTCTCTCTCTCTCTCTCTCTCTCTCTCTCTCTCTCTCTTTGTCGCTCGTTTTTTTCTCTTTCTTTTTCTGATCAAACGGATTTTCAACGAGCGAAGAAATCACGTTGCTCGAAAAGCAGAAAAGATCGTTATCACGTTCACGGTCGCTTTGATTTATCACAACATCCAAAACTTTCTTCGTTTTGCAATATAGATATAGAGGAAGTTACGAAGTTACGAATTTAACCGTTAAAGTCTCATGAAAAAGAAGGAAAAATCTATTTTTACGAGACCTTCCAGAAATGATCAATCTTACGATTAATTTCGATTATTACCGCCCGTTTCTCGTTGAAGGGTAACGGAGCGGTTGAAATGAAATGAGATGAGAGAGAGAGAGAGAGAGAGAGAGAGAAAGGAAGAAAAAGGGAGAAAAAAAGAGAGGAAATAGCGATAAAAGGAAATTTGTTGAAAGGAAATACGTGAACGTATCAAATTTTAATTCCCATCGATTTATTAAACCTTTTACGATGGAAAACGTCAATCAATTTAATTTCACAAACAAAGTGAGACACAGAGAAAGAGAAGGAAAAAGAGAAGTTTCGATTAGAGGAAAGAGAAATGAAGTTAGAGAAGCGAAAGACATTAGAGTACAAGCCGAGTGTCGGTGTTAATCCATCGGTTCTAATTCGCTTTTCTCTTATCCTCTCTCTACCTCTCTTTTTCTTTTTCTGTCTTTCCTTCTCTTTTCTCAAGCTTTCTTTACTTCGGTACTTTCGACAACGTAAAATTATCGACGATATCGGAAAGGAGTGCCGAAGAAGATGAAGATTGGAACTTGCACTTCTTTCTTCTTTCTTTTTTTCTTGAAATAAATGAAGACATACAAAACTTTAACTATATCGTTCTAGCTTTTCTTTAGCTAGAGATGGGTCACGATAATGTTCATCGATAATTTCGACTTATCGATGCAATTCGATCGTTTACAAGTTCGTACGAGAAAACTATACCGGTAATTAGCGTAAATTCGATACACGATCGATATACTAACTTTTCTCTCATTCTCTTTCTCTCTCTCTCTCTCTCTCTCTCTCTCTCTTTCTTTCTTTCTTTCTTTTTCTCTGACTTGTTCAATTTTTCACTTAACCATCCTTTCTAAGACAAGAACATAAAACATTTTGTTTCTAAGAAGAAAAGTACATTCTATGGTTCCAAAGAAAAAGCTACGTTCGTTTCTTTGTTTTTGCGAAACATCACGAAAAAAATCCCAAAGTTTTCTTCTTTCGCTTATTCTCATCTTCTTTCCTTCTTGTCGATTAGTAAGCTTTGTTGTGTTCCTTTTTACTCAGCCATTTTTTCACTATATTCCTTCCGCTTCCTTCTTTCACAATGTTTCTTTCCTAAGAACTTACTATGGAAACTTTTTTTTTTTTTTTTTTTTTTTTTAATTGAAAATCTACGTTTAGAAGATCATATTCTACTTTTTTTTTTTTTTTTTTTTTTTTTTTTTTTTTTTTTTTCATTATAATCCTTCGAGTATCTATCTATAGATTATTATCCATAAGGATCAGTTTTCTCATAACATAATTTTATATTCAATCTATTATATTTGTGAAAAATATAAACTTGAAATTTAATATAGATATTACCTTTATCCGAGTTAACATAAGTATATTAATTAGCTGTTAATGATTTACTACTTTCAAGTTGTTTGTAGATCAGAGATGTATCATCTTGAGCAATATAATTTTATCTCTCTCTCTCTCTCTCTCTCTCTCTCTCCTTCTCTCTCTCTCTTTCTCTTTCACTCAACCTCTTTAATTTTCTATGTTGAAAATCTCACAGATTCGAAGCAAAGAGAGTATCGTTAGTAGCTCATTGGCTCTTATTAACTTCTTCTTACAACAATCTCTAAAACTTTTCTAGGTACGTCTTCTTTCTTCTCTTTTCAGAGTCTTCTTGCTTCTTAGGCGAAACGAGACAGTAGATAAGACTCAAGCTTGGCCAATTACCGGCTTCAATCTCGACCATATCCCCAATTTGTCTTCGAGTCTTCGAGTCTGCCGACGTTGCTTCGTTCGCGATCGTCCGACTGGCAGAGATACGTGGCTACGATCGGTTATAGTTTCGCGTCCTTCGAACTCTCAAACTTCGTAAGCACACTCGAGAGAAAGACGGAAATGGTATAAGGAGTTAGAGGTGATGGGATGGAGGAAAGGGCGGGGTTAGAACAGAAGCGTCGTCGTCTTCGTCGTCTTCGTCGTCTTCGTCGTCGTCGTCGTCTCGAGAATATCTTCGCCTGTTAGCTTGCGTTTAGCTGCATCCCACGAAATTCGATTGTAAGCCGAAGTTACTTGGCATTGTTCCCGTTGCTCTCGAACTTCCCTCTGCAAGAAACTTTTGGCTTTACAGAGTATCGCGTTTGTTTACGCACGCATATGGTCGGCTCGGTGGTCCGAACGAGCTAAAACGACCGATAAAGATCAAGTAAGTTTTGTTCACTTGACAACGAGATTAAAAAAAAAAAATTAATTATATTTCGACTATGAATTAACACGATTGCCACTACATTGATATTATTAGTCATTCATTTCTCAAGTGAAATAATTATAATGATATATTCTCATTGGCAATAACTTTCTATTCTAAGATCGGAAACCTTCCGGAAACATTTTCGGTAGATATGAGTGTTATGATGAAATAGAACGAAGGATAACAATTTTTTATTTTTCCTTTTTACCATGAGAAACCAAGAGAATTTCATATCTTTCTCTTCCTCCTTCTATTATCTTTTTCTATATCACGCGATAAAGCTTTCGTTGCAGTCATCGTTAGCGGTCACTTCCTCCTTCCTATAACTTCAACTTCGGTCGTTGGTGCTCCAGAAAAAGAAAAAAGCCAAGGATAAAAGAAAGAAAAGTAAGGGAGAAAGAAAGCGAGAGAGAGAGAGAGAGAGAGAGAGAGAGAATGAGAGAGTGAGTACGAGGGAGAAGGAGGGAGATAGACTGTTAACGTAGAAGCTTTAGAAACAAAGTGAAGCAGGCACCGAAAAGAAAGAAAAGGAAAGGGAAGTTTTAGACGTGTGTGTGCCTTATAAAAATGCAATATCTGCAGGCGATACCTGTGCGAATTACTTACGTTGTTTCTTTCTCTCTCTCCCTCTCTCTCCCTCTCTCTCTCTCTCTTTTTCGCTTTCCTACCTTTTTTTACTTTCTTACTTTTTATCTCTTTTTCTCTCTTTCTCTCACGTAGTACTTTCTTTTCGCACCACTACCAAGTCTCCCGGAGGCTAATGGCGAAATTATGATCAAGCCAACTTCTTTTCAATGGAACGATGGTAATTACCGTCGTGGTTGTTTCTGGATACTGGCGTTTGCATTATTCACGAAGCGCGTGTAAAATGCACCTTAAAGAACTAAAGAAAGTGGAAGAGCTAAGAAAGCTGTGCCTAGCCTGATACCGATAGCTGAGCAGCCTACCACTTGTGACCATTTTTATCGTGATTATTTTACAAATTATTTTGAAACTTTACGTTGTCCAGAGTGAAAGAAAAAGAAAGGCGAAAATAATGTGATTCTTAGCATTTTTTTTTCTTTTTTTTTTTTTTTTCTTTTTTTTTTAAGTTCAAAATACAGATATAGATTTGACGGAATGATTTGATAGTGGCTTATTAGAGGAAAATGAAAGAGGAGATAAAAGATAATTAATGGATTCTTTCCTTTCCCGTGACACTTTTTTCGTGCAGATCTAAAAAAAAAAAAAAGAAAAAAAAAAGAAAAAAAGGAAAAAAGAAAAGAAAAAAAACGTAATACTTTCCTTCTCTCCAAACGTCACTATTCCAGAATAGATTCACGAGATAAGAATATTTTCATAAGTCCTATCATCTTCTCCTTTTGAAATGCCTGAAAATACGTACATACATCTACTACATGTAACGAAAGTCTCCTTGTGGTATTCGCTCGATTGAATTTTATATTCTGAAGGTTACTACGGAGAAAAAGGGTGACTTAATACAGCACGTTTTTCACAGCTCGTTCGCCGGAAAGTCAAGCTGACCAAAGGGAAAAATTTGAGAGCTTTTTACTGCGGTTTCCTTTATGATCGCTATAAAACTAGTTCACCTCGAACCTACCAATGTCATATAGGTGTCATACCGAGCAACGGCAAGCTATCCTTTCCCATCTGTATTTTTTCAACGGCCATTTTTCAGGATGAAAAATATCTACGTCGTTCTTTCTTTTTTTTTTTCTTCTTTTTGTCCTTTATTTTTTTATTATTATTATTATTATTATTATTATTATTATTATTTTTACTTTTATTATTTTCTAGACCGTACGGAAATTCGCATTATTCTTGTATTTCATTCATTGACAATAAAGCTTCCTCGTTGTCATCCCTTTTTTTTTTTTACAATAGTCGATTGTTAAGAGAGAAGAAGAAAAAAAATTGAGTAGGATCGTCTTCGTATGCGTCGAAAATTGAATATCCTTCTTTTTTGTCACGTTTGAAAAGAAAAACGAAAAAGAAGATTGGATGGGAAAGTTGAATGAGAGGACAAGAAAAGCAAATAAAAGAAAAAAAAGAGAGAGAGAGAGAGAGAGAGAGAGAGAACAATGAACGCAAGCGCGCTCGTTCGTGCGAGCTCCGTGGCTCGATAAAACCAGTGTGGCACCCCATTTCAAATCTATAGCGACGTTAATTCTTTACGTTCTTCCATAAGAACGTAGGAAACATTGGCCAATGTTAACGATTTGCTCGGTACACGATTCTTATCTTTTTCTTTGCCGCAAGAAAACGTTTAACGTCGGCAAAAAGATTATTGTCAAGGACCATTTTTTTCTTTATAAAAAGTAATGATAGGATGTAGTATCTAGCATGTAAGTTGGTACTTTGACTGATTGGATTCCAACCTTCTATATGTATCTCGGAAAATAAAAACAGTATTTTCCAAATACGCTCGTATCTAAACGAGATAGATACGAACCTTTTATGGGTTATTTCCTAAAGTGAAAACAATAGTTTCAAATAAACTCGAATACTGAGCAAATAGATACAAAATATAACTATAATTGTCTGATCAGAAATTCTATACTATTCCGAATCATTGTTTCTTTGGTATTATTAAAATTAATAATAGTGCTCTTTGTCTGTTTTCAATGATAGGTAACCAAAATTATTAAAATATGTAAGACTTTTATATGAATATATTTTTTGCACAATTATTATTTAAAATCTTATAGAAATCTAATTTTCAAAATTTGTATAAGTTTTATAAAAGATTCAATTCTTTTTAACATCGAAATACCCATAAGTGCATTTTCGAAACATACAGATATTCATTGCAGTTTCCGAAAATAGCTTATATAAATTGAATACATAATTGGAACATTACTGTATTATTGTTTCATTGGAAATCCGTGAAACGAAACTTGCATATTGAAATTAATTCGGATTCATAAGTACATATTGAACTTGATTCCATCTCTAATAACGAGAATAATGCAATGAAACTTTCTATTTTCAATGATAATTATTAATAAAAAGATAATCTTAAGGTTAAGTTTTGTAATATTTCAATAGATCATTTATCAAATATTATGTATAATTTTGTTCATAAAAAGATATTCTATTTTTTTATAGTGCACATAAATGTACTAAAAAAATGTATGACAGGATTCTTTAATCCTAAAAATCATGTAATACTATGATTATCTTTAAATCTCACTATTTTATATTTCTGTAAAATTATTAGTAATAATTTTATCTCTATTCATAGGATATAAGTTTTATGAATTTTAGATTGCTTATGCACTTTTATTCTAAAAATGTCAAAAAGAAAGGAAAAAGAAAAAGAAAAAGAAAATACAAAATCATATCATTTAAAAAATATCGAAAGAGGAATTTCTTTCTTTTTTTCCTTTTTCTTTCCTTTGAAAACTAAATACGAACAAAGAGTCGCGATGGAATTTCAGAAAATTCCAGAGAGAGCTACTCTCTAGTTTCGTATCCATAGACAATAAAGAGTCGCGTTATCGTAACTAATCTTCACTTAAACACAATTTACGCGATCTGTGCAATGGGAATTGACCTTCGAATGTCGGCTTCGTACCACGCGAGAATACGCGTTAATAAAGCCGACCAATTCGGTCTGAAACGGTCGTGCCGTTATTCCAAAACGGTCCGGCCTCCATAGATATACTACTCTACCTATACATATGTACATATATATATATATATATAGTAAATATATATGTATATGCTATTAAGAGGAAGAGGGAGAGTAAAACGTGCTTCGCGGTACGCAACCCATCCAGGCAATTACGAGAAAATACGCATTAGCCGCGCGTTTCCGTCGAAGCTGTGGCATCTGCGCGTCGTCCATGTGAGTTCGTTAGCGTTCTCTTCGTTCCCTATGTTCTTTTTTTTTTCCTTTTTTCCTTTTTCCTTTTCGACCGAATTGGAATCTCGTAAATCGTGAGATACGCGTAAAAGAGAAGATCGTTTTATTTGTGTTTTTTTTCTTTCTTTTTTTTTTTTTTTTTTTTTTTTTTTTTTTTTTTTTTGATATATCATGTAAGCCATATGATTAATGAGTAAATTCTTAATTAAAACAATTTTAATCATACAATTAAATATATTATTTTATAGATGGGCAATTTCTCCCCTACGTATTCTCATCTGATTCCCTACATCAATCAATCCATTCACCTCAATGTTTAAGCTCCCTAGCCATTAATCCGTGCTTAAAATCAGAAACTGTGTAACTCACGAGAAGGTCTACACGATATAAAGTATGCATAGGTAAAATAAAGGTATCTATATTATATATTTTTACAATTAGTATATAAATGTAAATAACGATAGGAAATTGATTAAATCCATAAAAAATAAAAAAAATAAAAAAAAATGAAAACTTAAAAAGTACTATGGTGTCAAATAGTGGAGATCATTTTTTTTCTCCATCTTATCGAAGTCTCCAACTACTATGTGTGATTATTCAATTATTAATTGAAATGATCCAATATATTTTAAGCATAAAGAAAAATACGATTAATAGATCGGTTAAATTCAATTTTATAAATTTTCATATTTGAATTTTTACAATCTAAAATTTACATATTTGAAATTTACAATTTTGATTAAAAATTAACTTAATAGATTTACTTGATTGATTATTATTTTAAATCAGTGATTAATATAAAATGAATTTCGATAACAATGATATCGAATTACTTTCGATATATTGCAAAATAATTAAAAATCCTTCGGAAGTTAAATGTTATAACCATTAAATACTTGAGTTTTCAATTTATCAACGTTAAAAAAAGTTTTCAAGAAGCTCACTTGTTTGGTTATGACATGATAGAGCACTATTAGTAACTACCTAACTTAATTATCAACTTATATCGTCTTTTAGTTGTTAATAAATTTTAGTAAAATAATCTTTGAACAACGTCGGCAAAATCGGACCAACGTCTTACGACCATATTCTTTTACAAATATATTTGCAATAATCAATAATCGACGTATATAACACATCACTTCAATACAAATAGTTAATAACAAATTAATATATAGAAAGTAATTAACATTATAAAATCTATTTATTGTAACTTCGCAGCATAGTAACGATGAATTAAAGTAGTTTCAAAATTCAACTGTCTTGGGATTATCGACATAGCAACGTTATTTTGTTTTCCATTGGAGAGCAAGTGCATGAACGTAAACGACGATTCCTAAAGTAATTATCATGCAGTAGGGAGTGCGAGCCGAAAGCCGGATGAATGGCGAGACGCGTCGAGTCCGGTCCACTCGTGATAACTGGATTTTCCCTGTGGAACGCTTCAAAACTACCTCGCCTCTTATTCTCGATCCCTTAGAGAGGAAAAGAAACGAGTCAGTATGGAGAGAGAAGAGAAATGTGAAAAGTAAAAATTAAAAACAAAATAGTAAAAGTTATGTCCCTTTCCAATTGTCTTTACTCTGTTAAATCGAAATTAGATATATAAATATTTGTGAGAATAATATTTTTTCAATGGGTTATTATTATATTATATAAAATAAAAATTATATGCCATAAGATATATACTCAATTAAATTCAACATTTTCTAGATTAAAAATTTTTCATTACTCGACGTTACTCGATTGTTATATTAAATAATATATTAATAATAAATAATTATGAACCATTTGCTTTACTATTATGTATTTTTCTTTTTATAATTGAATAGATTATTTTCATTATATCTAATACTAGATACAATATTTACATTTCCTTCTCTTTCCATAATCAGAATAGTATCTAGATTGATTCGTCTCTATTAATGTGCGATAGGACATCTGGAGGAGACAATCGATATGTGTACATACCGAAACGTTGTGGAAGATCGCTTCTGTTCTACGATAACGTCCGTCATAATTAATAATCCTCGAGATCACTCACGTATTAATCCAATCAAAATCCTTCGAATAAAAGACAATTGTATTCAATTATTTAACGATAGATATTAATCTCAAAGAATGAAACGTTTGATCGACGTATATAATAAAGACATAAATAAAATATATTTTATAGCTTTACAATTAAAATATTAATTTTTAGATAAGAACTTGAAGTGTTAATTATTAATTCAATTAATGATTAAACAACTAATCTCATCGTATCCGTAATTGAAATTATTGCAATTAAAAGTGAATCATAAAGTCAAAATGGATATAGAGTAGTCTAAAAGACAAAGTGTTTGGTATCTTCTAAGAACTTAACAATCAATCGTAACTCGCCTAATGGGAGAGAAGGTTATAAGGATATAAGGAGTAAAGGAAATTCGTCGAAGTGGAGAAACCAGAGTCAGGCGGTCGCCAAACTATAGTCTTCCATTCTCGACACACCGTATTTTCTCTCTCTCTCTCTCTCTCTCTCTCACTCTCTCTCTCTCTCTCTCTCTCTCTATCTTTCTGTTTCTCTCACAGTACCTCTCGAGAAATTCTAAAGCGTTGTGGTATTACGGTGGTTACAATGTTGCAATTACCGTCTTCGTGTCTAATGAGACAATCAGCACAATCGGCGGTAACACGATCGAAATACGAAACTGTCTCGGCAATTTCTCGCTTGTGGTACACTCGATTTTCGTAAAACGACACCCAACCATTTCGTAGAAGAGAAACGCTTTGCCTTTTCCCTCGCGCCTCCGGCGACTTCCATTGAACAGTCTTGTTAAGCATCTCCACGTCGAAAGAAATTGCCATCGCCGTATCGTCGACGAGATAATCACAGTACCAAGCGATAAGGGCTTATACCGCCGGGAAAAGGTACTAATTGTTGTCGCGTATCTTATCAGATTTTCAACGGAGCAAAAGTAATTAGTATAGGCGAACAAAAAATAATCGATCGTGCTTAAATAATTTCTTTTGTTATAAATCCTCGAAATATTATTTAATGAGGAAACTTAAAAAATTGGATTATTAATAAATACATCCTCTGATCTTACTTAAATGAATGTCTGATAAATTAAGTAGAACGATAATTAACATTACATTCTTCTTAACCGTATTTCCATATATTATGAATTATAACATTACGAACGATGAGATCACGAACGAGATACTCGAGATTATTTTTCTCCTAATTCGGTTATACATTCATCAACAAATGATTATTCCTTGATTTCTAAATATCTATGCTGGATGTAATTGTCATTGAAACGAAACAGTAATTTATATGAGAACAAGCAAAGGAGAAATTTGTGAAATCTCGAAAATACGATAATATAAAATAAAATAAATGATTTTCATAGATGATATTTGGAAAATACCTATGGTTATCTAGCATCTTACGTTAGTTTCAATTGAAGGGAATTATTTTACTTTAAACGAGGATCAGGAAAAGAACGTTAATCCACGTTCGACGTTTCTCCTTGATTTTCATAATATGCTAGTATTCGAGACCGAATACTGGTAGTGACAATCATTACCTCCGGTAATAGAGTACTACTCCCTTTGTCTCCTGGTATTCTCGCCCACGTCTACATCGTCTCTCTTTCTTCGCTAAACCTTCTCTCTCTCTCTCTCTCTCTCTCCCTCTCTCTCCCTCTCTCTATCTGTCCCTTTCTCTCTCACACACACACAAACGTTTCACTCTATAGCTGCATTGGTCTCCTTCCACGAACTCAAACCACGATGACATCTCAACATCTGCCTGGTAATTTCAATGAAAACGCAAGCTTCCTCCTTTACGGTAATTATAACGTTCAACCCATACCGCCGTCGTCGTCGTTGAGAACGTCACTGACAGACCAAACGACGCGATAGTTACCTTGCCGTTTATGCCAGCGAAAACGGCATCCAGGCTGATTCAGTCACTCTTGTTACTGACGTTTCTCCTCTATTTGGACTCCTCAGAGAGAGAGAGAGAGGGAAAGAGAGAGAGAGAGAGAGAGAAGTTGAGATAGACATTGACTCTTCCCAAGATATCTCTCGTATATATCTATATACGATATACAATCATATACATGACATATATGTATAGTTTATTATAATCTCAATCTTTTATAATTTGAGAAATTATAAAAGATTATCATTTATTTCACTTATCTCTAATTATCATCACATTTATAAATTAGATGATTTTTTATCAAATAAAAGATAAGAAAAGAAAAAAAAGAGAAGAAATAGTCGATTACGAGTATATACGTGCTCTTCAACGTCCTGAATCGAATAATGACTTTCAAAGTGGATTACACCGAGCGGAAAAGGAAGGTCCAGCAAGAAATCGATTTAGTTGATACCAAGAAGATACCTACCATGAGATACATTTCCATTGAGAACGGTATTATAATGCTTCTTAAATCTCTTCTGAGTCATACGGATAGAAGGAATGAAGGAGAATCGCGGAATATTCTAGCAGCAATAGAGAAAGAAGACGAGATATTTCTGGGGGATAAAGGAAGGAAATACGAGATTCGTTTTAGTAAGAGACAGGAAGAGAGAGAGAGAGAGAGAGAGAGAGAGAGAGAGAGATCTTTCAGATACATGCCGAATGCTCTCTATGGTAAACGCTCGACTCATATTGTTCCTCTTTCTTTGACTTAAAATGTTTTTCTTTACTATTATTTTCCAATAACTAGTATCAGATCTTTTACTACTTTTTTTCTCTCTCTCTCTCTCTCTCTCTATTTCTCTCTCTCTTTCTATTTCATTTTCGCATATCTCTCATTAAGAAAACGTCTAACAGCGTAATAACGAGGAACGTTCTCGGTTATTAAAATCAATGTGACGTTTTTAAGATTCTTGAATAATCTTCATCCGTTTATTGGACCGTTCAATTCGCCTACGTACCACGTGTACTTTCACCATCTCGATTTTCTCTAGAATCTCATTGGTGGTAACCACCGAGAAAAATTTACATAATGCTATACCGTCGATTGAGGTCGAAAATCGAATGGCATTTATTTAATATGCTTTTCAAAGCTAACGATTTTCTCATGTAGAATAATACGCCTTAATGAAGATCCAATGAGAATTTCGAGCTCTGACGAATATACGAATTATTATTCGGGAAAATATGATTAACTTAAGAAAGGGGAATACTTTTAAATCGCAGTTAAGTTTAATCGCTCATTACTTGGATTATATACGTCAAGTTTCGTCGATTTTTCCAACGAAATTTTTTTAACATTCGTTTCAATATCTTTCACGAAATCTATTGTCACGGAAAGGGAAATTAAAAAAAGAAAAGTGAAAAAAAATATCAACGAGGAGAGACATCGTTGCTAGAGAATATACGATGACACGTAATAATAACGAGTATGAAAAAAAGAAATCAACATCTGTAATGCACAGTTGGTATTTGAGATTCGTTTGTACCTTTCGACTTGGTCGTCATAACAAAAGCATGCATCTCAAGTAGGATAATCGGTATCTTCTCCTTCGGTACTCACGATTCTGAACCCTTGTTGAAGGGGTACGATTTAGAGAAAAGCAGTGCCCTCTAACGAGAAAACTTTCTTTCTACGATTTCCGTTTCCGTTATTTTCCATAGCGTGCCACCGCTACGAGGATTTAGATTAAATTCAAAGTACTTTACCTGCGTACTTTCGAGAGTCGTGCCTCGTCGAATTCTATTTCCTTTTCCACCTTTGCGTTCTCAATTCTCTTCTTTTCCCTTATTTTCTATCTTTCTTTCGCTTATTATCTTTTCTATCGAGCCTCGTCAAATATATATTCAACATTCTTAATGAACAATTTGCGGCTCAACTTTAACTCCCTTTTTCTCTATTTCTTTTGCCTTCTATCCTATCTTTCACTTTCGTTTATTATCTCTATTTCTTTCTTCGTCCATCATTCATTTTCATAATGAAACCTGCGAAAATGTCCATTGCTCTCGGCGATATACATTAGCATAGTAGTTTTCTGCAACAAGCCTTAATATTTTCTTTGCTCTCCTTCTCATCTCTCCGTTACCGTAGAAGTAACATCGCTTAATTAGTAGAAAATGACAGGCCTGACTAATCGGTGAATTTCTAATCGTGCTAATGACTCGATTTAAATGCGACGAGAATGAGAACTACGAATCGTTCCTACCGGATTTCGTTTTCAAAAATTCTTAAGTATTAATGAAGTGAAAAGGGAAAAAGAAATGGAAGACATTGCATCGAGAATAGGGCTTTAATCGAAAAAGAATTATTTTCGAAATATTCTTTCGAAATATGAAATATCGCTTATCAATTATATATCTACATAGAGATGTTACTTATAAATTATATAAAAATAGTGAAAATTATGTTTCATAAAAATTATCTTTCATCGCCGTGAAACGTATAAAAATTCCAAATTCGTTTCTAATCCAATATACAAGAAGACGATTGATGAAAGATAAGGAGAAAAGGATCGTACAAGATAGTAAAAGAAAAAAAAAAAAAAAAAAAAAAAAGAGAAAAAAAGGAAGAAAAAAAAGAAAAAAGAAAGAAAGGAAGATAGGAAAGATCGTAAGCGAGACGAGCAAATCCAACCGAGGTTTCTTCGTTTCGCGTCGAGAACGAAGTTAAGAAGATGAAAAAGTTTCGATCTCGGGTTCGTCGACGCAGCAGCTGATCGGGAAGATGGGTGATCCCTTTGGGCACGCGTCTCCGTCGTTTAAGAAAGTCCTTCTCTCCTTGAAAAAGGAAGGATCCCTTTTTAGCTAGATCTTCGTCGAGGTAAGCCTCACAAGCGAAGATCTCCTTGCCTTCGACCTTCTCCGATCGTTCTACGACTGATTAGCTCCTTTTTCTATCTGTCTCATTTTCTTTCTCTTTTTCGAAAACTCGGGCCTTTTCCTAGTTACGACTTCGCAACCGAGACGATTCGAAAAAGGCCACCAATTACACGAACCTCCGACCTTTCCTCGATTAGTCGCGATGAGATTAAGATCAGACGTACGAACTTGACGAGAAAAAAAAAAAAGAAAAAGAAAGATCTATCTTATACGAGAGCATCCCCGAATGTAAAAAAGTTGCGAGTTTAAAGAAGGACCGTCTATTTAATGACGTACAAAAGGAACATCGAAAGAAAACGTAACTATGTTACATTTTCTCTATAAAAGTTCGATGGAGGACAAACTTCTTCGGTACACCCACTTCGATTCACTTAAATTCCCTGAGATACAATCTTATCGGTGGCGAGGGCAACGAGATTGAAAATTTGAAGCTCCGATTCTCGCTGACTACGCGCGTTCATCCTTCTCCATCTATATTTCTCTTTCTTCGAGAAATTCGATATTAGAAATTGGGACAATTTTCACGAGAGGACGAATGGAAGGATAGAGTGACGAAAGATGCCAAAGGGATACAATAATTGGATTATACTTTTTTCTTCTTCTTCTTCTTCTTCTTCTTCTTCTTCTTCTTCTTCTTCTTCTTTTTCTCTTTTTATAATGACGATGAAAAAAGAAAAAAAGAAAGGGAAAGAAACAAAATCGAAGTTTCGATAGATCTCGATAGGGTTTCCATTTTCTTTTAGCTTACATATAAGCAAGCGATACGTCTATTTCGTATCTAAAAAAAAATCTTAGAGGATATTTTATCCTCTTTTCTTAGTAAAAATGGTCCTTATTGTAAGACGTATCAGATTATCACATTTATTCTTCGGTATCTTCTCTTCACGTATCACATTTAATCTTTCTTGATCGCATTACTCATAGACTTGCTATCTCATGCACTTTACGTAACCGATATCATTAGCCTCTTCTGCTCGAAGAGATTGATTTGAGCCAGCCAAATTGATTCGAGTCGAAAGTCGCAGGATATTAAGCGGGATATTAATTTGGTTTGCGTTAAACGAATAATCACTGTCGGCTGTCATCCATCTTTTTCACTCTCATCCCTATAATCATTCCTTTGTCACGGAACCTAAGTCTCCACCCTATTAATCGGTTCTATCTCCCAAAAAGCGAACCTGTCTTTTACTTCTCGTTTATAAGCAGACTTTAAATTTACTTCGTTAATATCTCTTTGAAAAT
Source organism: Vespa velutina (assembly GCF_912470025.1). Taxonomy (NCBI): domain Eukaryota; kingdom Metazoa; phylum Arthropoda; class Insecta; order Hymenoptera; family Vespidae; genus Vespa; species Vespa velutina. Next base: position 4,918,122 of record NC_062192.1, on the reverse strand, counting down.
TAGTTCCAAGGTTGTATATAGTACTGCTTCTTCATTCTTCTCTGTCGATCATTTTCCTCCTTTTAAGCACGTGGAGTAAACCATTGGTGATGCTTCATCTTTTTCTTTTAACCTGATTAAATGACGTTTATTTTCACTATAAATAGGAAAGTATTCTTCTCTCTCTCTCTCTCTCTCTCTCTCTCTCTCTCTCTCTCTCTCTCTCATTTTTCTAATTCGTAAATCTTTCTTCGAGATATTAGATCTTGGAAATAAAATCTTATTCTCTTTTTATATTTTTATTAAAAAAAAAAATATATATATATATATAAATGACAATAGATGAAGAAGAATGTTAAATCGATAATTAATCGATAATTAAGAGAAGGAAAATTTGCATCCGAGTGTAAAGTCGATTTTGCAATTGGCACGAACAGTGAACTTTTCCAAGAGATCTCTTAGAGTACTCGACGAAAATCATCGAAGAAATGATTCTGTTGATTTTACGGATGGTCTCTATTATCGTTACTGTATCATCATTCATTTTGTTTGCATCATGACGAAGTCGTTAATTTTGTTTCAAAAAAAAAAAAAAAAAAAAAAAAAAAAAAAAAAAAAAAAAAAAGAAAAAAAAAAAGAAAAAGAAAGAAAAAAAAAATACCCCGATGAAATCGATATTCCTCGAGATCAATCGTTATTCTTCGTATTTCTCAAAATTTACTTTTTCGAGACACAACTCTTTCTATTCCATCGATTTTCTTTTACATGGAAATCTATCCATTGTATAGAATTCTTCTCATAGAAGTATTTCATTGGACTAGTCGTCCTGTTTTTACCTTTCGAATTCGTTTTCGTTCAACAAAAAGCTCTGCCATCCTAGTCGAGATTCGACGAAAGACTGATTTTGAAAATTGTACGGCCAGAGGTAAGAGGAAGAGAGAGAAGAGGGCTGGAAGAATGTCGTAGGAAAAGAAGAGAGAAAGAGAGATAGAAACGTTGTATTTGTGCCACGATCAAACAAGAAAGGCGAACGGCAAATTGAATTTCCCATTTGCCCGAGGA
>NC_062192.1:4747081-4914581 GCF_912470025.1 Vespa velutina | reverse complement strand
AGTGACGAAAAGAAGTTTTCTTTAAAAATGCGAATGATAAAAGTATTACCTATGTTAATTCATTTTCCAAAAATTCACCATTTTTTTCTTATGGAATAAATCGACGCTCGAAATAAAAATCATACTATATTTATCCGTATTTCATGCTTATGCGGTGACGAAAAACATACCTAGATACATTGTTACATCGCATATGTCTCCGTAGGGCAAAAATCGTATACAGCAAGAGAGGGAGATTTCGTTAGACGCGTGAGACAGCACACTGTAAATCGCCAGAGAAGGAAAATATCTACGGTGTTGGGAAAATATTGTGAGGACAACAATCATTTCTTTCCTATCCAGAGGCATCAACGTTGGCGTGGACAAAGAGGATACGACGGAGGGTTAGCTAGAATATGAAAAAGGGGAAAAGGAAAAGGACGAGGAAGACGTATCTACATATGTAGAATATGCATATATGAAAACGGTTCTTTGCCCAGCACAAATGCTCGATGGTGGAGTTAGAGTAGAAATCTTGTCGTTGTTGCTCTTTTCTACGTATTGACGGAAATAAAAGGAATAAAGAGAGAAAGAGAGGAAGAAAGAGAGAAAGAGAGAGAAAGGGAAAGTTTGAAAATTTTCATAGACGTAAACTCGTAGAATTGTAAACAACTCTGTTCTAGTAGAGAACGTTTATCACTTGAGGTACCTTTTTCCAAGTGATCACCGAGAGTATGAAGAAGAAAGAGTTGAAGAGGAGGAGACGACACTAGTTTTATGTACTAACATTTGTCTTACGACTCGATGGATAAAAGGCACTATTAAATCTCCTATCTCGACTGTTACGGCGCGAAACGAAAATGGCAGTTAGCGTCGAGACCCACTGAACAGGAGTTATTTTTCTATGGAGATTCTATCGTTATCCTTCAATTTATGAGAAAAACGAAATACTTGCTATCTCATCGTAGCTTTATGCGAAACTATTAAATGTACGTTCTACTTTTGTTCAAATTGTTAAATCGAAGTATTGAAAAATGATGAAGATATAACGTAATTCACATATCTATCGTCTCATTAATCGAACGAAGCAAACAATATTTGTGGAAACTTTTCATCGATAAAGGAATTCAATCGTATCTTTTTTGAAAACCAACTGCGACTTTCTGGAGCTTTTATATAAGGGAAAATCGATCTTACTGGCTGTTCGATAAAGGACCGTATTAAACTTCCGTATCTAAGACACCTACCGTTAAGGTGCAAAACAAAGTGCAAGCCGCGAATGTGTTCGAACGTTCGGTAGTTGTCGTTCTAAAGTTGTCGTGCGTTATAGGTGTATATATATATATATATATATATATATATATATATATATATATATATAGTATGTTGAAAGTTTAAATCGAAAATGTACGTCGTACTCGCTCGCTCTTTCTCCCATCTCTCTCTCTATCTCTCCCTTCTCTACTTCAGTAATCCCCCACACCTGCGATAGTTTCAGGCCAAATTTCGATCTTCAGCTTTAAGGTTTACCCTTCGTACTCATCCTCTTTCTATCTCTCTATCTATTTCTCTCTCTCTCTCTCTCTTTCTCTCTTCTCGCTCCCACGCGATTTCCAAACTCTCTCGGCTCTTCGCACAACAAATTTCTGTTCCAACACCGATCGAGAGGACTCCCGAGGCTCAGAGAAACGTTTACATATGATACAATTGATCTAGGCGATTTCATTTCAACGATCATTCGTAATTATACAAGAATCTATTTTGCATAATTTCGAAAGATATTTTATTCCATAATACTTATCGACGAGATATATTAAGAAATTTCTTCTATAAATTCAAATTCATATGTAAATTCAAAAAATGAAAATGAACTGATTAATTTCTTTTCTAAAACTATATATCATTGATTTCGTGAAAATTTCGATATTGGAAATTATACCAAATTGAAGTGAAATTTGTTACATGGGAAATATCACGAGTTATCTTGCATCATGCGACGTAAATAATACATCTACATGCGTATCTAGTTTGATAAGGCTATCGTGAGTATTCAATTGTAGCAATTCGATAGGTCGAACGTGATTCGCGTTTCAAGATCGATTTGAACGGCAACGCTTACATATTGGTACTACTAATAAGCGCGAACATAATCATGAGCCTTATTGTTAGTGCGTATGCGATTACATGGTCGAACAGAGAATTAGGCTAATGAGTCCCTGTAGTTCGATTTGTTTGGCTTCTCGCGTCGCGGTGCATTCGCGTCGAAAATTTTCAACCTTGCTAATCCGACCAACCTAAGATTTATCACCGATCGATGTACTGGATCGTGAGATTGCGCTACAACAGGGACGTAGCTTCGTGATTGGTCTCAGGTATGCGTTTAGAACTGTCGCTTCGAGAAATATCGTTTCCGCCTTCTCTCCGAACACCGTGATGCGTTCAAATGGTAATTAGATAAACCAAATGATAATATGTTACTTAGAATGATCGATCCTTGATTAAACCATCTACATTAGAATTCAACAATATAGAAAATATTATTTCTCGAATTTTTATTTGATCAATTGATTGAATTAAATAAGTATATTAACGTTTGTCATTGATCATTGAGAAAAATCGACTAACATGCTTCAAAATTTTCTTTTTTCTAATGTTAAATTTTGAAATGAAAAAAATGAAGAAAAAGAAAAAAGGAAATAATAAAACGAAGCTCCAATAATGTAGATTCTTGTTTTTTTTTTTTTTTTTCTTTTTTTCTTTTTTCGCTTAATATTAGATTCGATAAGATTAAGCAAAAAAGTCGTCTTTACATACAAAACAAAAAAAAAAAAAAAAAAAAAAAAAAAAAAAAAAAAGATATTATTAAAACTAAAAGCGTATAGATAAACATTGCATGTTATTTTAGAATGCAACGAAAATAATTATCTTGCATTTGATACTACTGAGAAAATCTCTCCGATATATACGTATTATTCCAAATATCCTTTTCATTTTCCTATTTAAAATTAGAACATATTAACCTACTAAAACTATTATTTCAATTTGTTTTAAGTCTGTCAAATCGATAATAAGCAAAAAGTTTTTCGTTGTAGTCGCCAGTTAATTAGACTTTCGTAGACTTGTAACGAGTAGAAAATGTGAGACTGATCCGAAACATACTTTCCGAAGTTTCCATACTTTGTATTCAGGCCGCGTCATAAATCAGAGATATTGCACTATGGAAGCACTCACCGTACGGTCCTCGACCACGTTGCAAAACCAATAACCGGCCACTTACGATTTATCTATATTCATTAGTAGCCAATACCGTCGACGCCTACCAATCAGCCTCCGATAATTATCCACGTAATTAGGTCGTGCCAAACTCAAACAATCCCATTTCGCGATGCGCTACGTGCCATTCCCACCGCTCGCATCCTGCCCTTTGCTTTCGATTAACGTTTGAATAATGCCAGAATAAACAGAGAGAAAGAGAAAGAGAGAGAAAGCGAAAGAGAGAGGCTTTTTAATGGAAACTCTTCGCGAAAATTTAGCCAGGATTCGTACATTTACAGTAAAAACGAAAAAAAGCAAAGAAAAAAAAAATAAAAAAGAAGGAAAGAAAAAGAGAAAGAAAGAAAAAAGTTAAAATTTGGACGCATTTGAAAATTGGCAAATAAAATAAAAGCTTAAAAACGTAACGACGACAATTAAAAAGAAAGGTATAATATTAAATATCTTTCTTTCTTATCTCACTGTCGTATCCTTTAGGATAATACGATAAAAGATAGCAAAGTAGAAAGCCAAGATAATTGGCTTAACGCGCGTTCGTCGAAGATAAAGTCTCGTTTTATTACACGTGGAATGCAGTTTAAAATTTAATACGTAAATTATCGGGAAGGAACCGTCTTGGTAGAATATCGACCAACTCCAGTAGCAAAATGGCTCCTTTTATGAAAGCACGAAATTGACGTCGCGTATTTTCGAAGGCAATGACCTTTCTATATACATACTAAACGGAATGAGATCGTTGATCCGATGAAAATTGAGGCGGGTTAGAAAAGTCAGCCAAGCTCAACGATAACGGTATGGGCTGTGTGTATTGATACGATAAGTCCATCGCCAGCTAAATTACGTTCGTGTAATATTAAATTTCATTTTTCGATAAACGTCCTCATACTGTATAATAATCCAAATATATGTCGTTCATTTAATAAAAATTTTTCATATAAATTACGATCATCGTCCCCACCCTATACGCCAGTCTATAGTTTCTCACTTTAATTACACTTTCTTTCGAATCTCAGCATGGTCCTTGTAATTTCCATTAACGTTTCGACTGTTTGTAATTTGCGTTCGAATTACCCATTTTCGTGTACCTTGAAACTTTACGAAACACGCTCCATTTAAAGCAACAATTGCGAAGACATGCATTGTAATCGAGGCTTTCCATTCCTCCATCCAGTTTATCTCTCTGTATCCGTCTTTCTCTCTCTCTTTCTCTCTCTTTCTCTCTATCTATCTATCTATCTCCTTCTCTATAACTAACGGAATGTTCATTTCGAAGGATTGCTTTACCGACTGAGGATCGTGACAAACGTACATGTGCAAAGCGATTCAATCGAAAACAATGCAACAGTAAGACAGATCTTCTCTTTTGATCCGTTATTGTAATTGTTCCTCAACTTTGGTTCAATTATATTGATTTTCGACTAATTTCATTCGTCAGAGTTTTATTAAATTTATTACATTAATTTCTAATCAACTGTAAATTACAAATAAGGTTGATGATTATTTTGATCTCGATGATATTAAAAAGAAATTATTTCGATATTAATCAACTCTATGGAATAAATAAAAGAATTATAATAATTAAATCAATCAGAATGAATAATGAATAAACTCTTTAATTTTAATCTTGCACGAGTTGTGCGTTCATTGTCAATTTGTATTTTTATCTTCCTCTCTCTCTCTCTCTCTCTCTCTCTCTCTCTCTCTCCCTCTCTCTCTCTATCTATCTATCTATCTATCTATCTATCTATTTATCTATCTATTATACACACACACGCATATACACATACTTTCATTTAATGTTCGAGAGGTAGAAGTCATCTCTAAAGCAACTCCTTAATTTACATGCTTCTGTATCGGCACGATCGAGCCACTATTTACTATCGCGTACGTGTAATGTATCTACCGATCTCTTCTATCTTTCTATCTCCATTCTTCTTCCTTTAAGCACGCTCTCGAATGAGCTTTCTATTTATTTGAAACACATTCGAAAAGTGCGAAATTTCGGACCACACGATTGAAACGATTACCGATAAAACGAGGTATTTTAGTATCAGCTGTAAAAAGAAAAAAAAATAGTCGGCTCCTTGAGTAAGTGTATTTCTTTTTGCACCGTGTGTTTCTTTTCCCATTTTTCCATTTGTGAATGTTGACATTGGATTAAGATAAATAAAAGAAGATAAAAAGGGATCTATCTATAAGCGCATATTGGTTCATGCAAAGTGATAAAAATTGTTTTCATTAAAAATTTGTTCAGATTAAAATGTAAAAGCAAAAAAATAAAAGCGATTCTTTAATCAAAAGGAAAAAAAAAATAATAATAATAAAATAATAATTTTATGAAATTTTATAATTAATATAAAGAAAATGAATTCAAGCCCGATAAGTTCTGTTAAAAAAAAGAACAAAAAAGAAAAAAAAAAAAATGATAAAATGAATTCAAACCCGATAAGTTCTATTTGGAAAATGATAAAATTGGAATGGAAAAATTTAACAAAGAAAACATGAAACGATGGTTGTAACAATTTCGGTTAAAACAGTCTGTTACGCTTTATGTTAGCTGACAGCGTAGCGACCATTCGATTGATTTTCCGCAGTTTTACATAGGCACATCCATCCCTTCGGACGAATATATATATACATATATATATATATATATATATATATATATATATCGATGGATAGCGAGCACGGATACACTACTGGATATATCGTTTCGAACAGTCGCCGAAAATAAAATATCCAATAAACTTTCTGGACAAATGTTTTTCGAAAATCGTTGTCTCCCTTCAAATCCTATTGTCTGCAGCTTTTTCAATGTAACATTGCGTTTGTATTGCGTCTATGTGTTTGTGTTTAGCAACGTTGAAAACTTTACACGTTATTGGTTCTCTAACAACAACGGTTCCGATGTAATGCGTGGGAAAGAGATATCTCGAAAATAAAGAAAGGCCTCCAAATATTCGCATTTTCATTTTTAAGAGAAAACTATAGACAAAATTCGATGAAACATCAAAACAAAGACCATTCTTTCGAAATGGCTAGCGTGAAAGGAATATCCTCAATAACTTTTGAACGTCGTATCGATTTCCTTACATCTTTTCATTTCAAATACATCTCCCACGAAAGATAATGTAATATTTCATGTAACGAATATAAAATCACACTTCAGAATGAAGTAATTATAAAAAGAAAAATCAAATCCAACATCAATACGATTTTTAAAATCACAATATAACATTTAATTTTATCAATATAATATATATTTATCTCTATTTGATACTTATAGTTCATCCATCGATGACAAATTTGTCAGAAGTTCGTATTTTTGTTGCTGCTTTTGGAAAAAAAAAAGAACATGCAATTTCTTTCCCCACAATTCTTCATATATCGAAAATAAAGCTGAAAATTTCTCATTCAATATAAAAAAAAAAAAAAAAAAAAAAAAAAAAATAGAAGGATTGTTCAATTTTCTAATGGATATAAAATAAAGAACGTTGATGGGATTATTGAATTGGGCGATTGAGAAATATAATATAAATTATAATCATCCCGTAAAATGTTTCCATCCACCTCATTTCTTTCTCATTCTCTCTCTCTCTCTCTCTCTCTCTCTCTCTCTCTCTCTCTCTCTTGTTCTAACATATACGCGTTATTTATTATCTTAATTAGTCGTGGCTCGAAGATTCTGGTGCATGGCTAGTTAACTCCTCTTTCACCCTTAAACCTAATGGTGTGCGTAAAGTCCATTTAGGATGTCTGAACGTCCCTAGAGTGTCGTACGATGTAGACCGAAGCTCGTCTAATCGCGACGACCGACCCTAATGCTTTTTCTCTTCTCTTCGTCTATCTCGTCAGCCTCTTCACCATTCTCATCCTTCCTTTATGCTTTTGAGTCTCTTCGTTCGTACATTTTCACCCTCGTTTCAAGACGGAAATAAGATTTTCTTTCTTTTCAAGTACAAAGAAAACGAAAAAGAAAGTAGTAAAGATGAAGTTGAACGATTGATTTCTTTTTTTTTTTTTTTTTTTTTTTGACCATCAAAATCCCTCGTTTTCGATGAACCCAAGATGGCAATCTATTTTATTTACAATAAATCCGATTTTAATAATGAAGTTGCTGCGAGACGGAATTTACAGTCGAAGTTGCTTTCTCTTTCTGTCAACGAAATAATTAATTACGAAGAAGAATATCAAAGAGAAATGTTCCCTTGAAGGTTTCTTCTTATTAAAATCGATTTAATACGGAATAAACAACAGGAAAGATATTAATTTATTTGAAGCAGGTAAATGACTACGTTTCCCTTCGATTGAAAAAAAAAAAAAAAAGAAAAGAAAAGAAAAAAAATTACAAAAATAAGAAAAATTTCACGTGCAACATTTGTACCTCATATTCGTTTGCAATTTAAAATCATTTCATTAAACGTTTGTTCTCTATTTCGTTCAATCGTATCTTTTTCAAAACCGCACAATCTTATTTATTAATCTAATTAGACATCCGTGCCGCCGAAGAAGCCGAGATATGGCGGTTAACCCGACTTTCTCTGAAGCCCTAATGGGTCGGATGAAATACATCCGCCGTGTTAAAGGGCAAAGCTGCAGATTAGAACGGCTGTTATGAAAATTAATTGGCTGGGAATGTGGCTAACTTTAGCGAATTAGGGCGCTTATGTATCCTAGGTAAGTACGACTTGTTCCTCAATCGCACCATGTAAGTCACTAAGATAAAGAAAAAGTCAAAAAGAGAGAGTGAGAGAGAGAGAGAGAGAGAGAGAGAGAAAGAGAAAGAGAGAGAGACTTGAAAAGACGAAAGATAAAAAAAGTACATATAAGGACGAAAAAAAATGATAATAGTAACAGTCAACCTTCTTCTTTTCTTTGATCCTTGAAAGGAAATGGCTTTAAAGAATCTTCTCAGATAAATGGCAGTTGAAATGGAACGATATGAAATACTTTATGAATTTTAAATATTACAGATTAGGATTAATATTTGAAGTCTAGTGTATGTGTGTGTGTGTGTGTGTGTGTGTATGTATGTGTATGAGAGTTAGAAATCCTTTTAAAATAGCATGTATGACATTAAAAATTTTTCATATATAGTATTTTTCAGCGATGGAATGGAATTCTATTCCATTTTCTTTTTTAAATATCATTTCTCTTATATATATATATATATATAAGAGACGACAATGACATGAAATTTACAGTTTCGTAACGACGATATTGAGAGCGGGAAGGTACAGAGTTGATTTAAATGGATCATGGTAAAGGAAGGGAAATGCAGTAAATACGAGTCCGTATGTTTCTTAGGGATGCGAGATTAAGTTTGACTTTGTATATAATGCTAGAGAGTTTAGGAAGTACGTTATACGGTACTGTACGATACCTACGTGTCGTGTAGTATTCATCAGACAGCTATACCACAATATCGAGTTTGAAACACATTATTTTAGATTAAGTTTCGCGCAAAGGATAATATACGGTAGGAAGATTTCTACTCAAAAGCTAAATGTCACAGCTTTTACTTTGATGATGAATTTAAAACGTGCAATGAGTTTCTATTGTAAAGATATCCAGTATACTCAATTATTCACTTGTAATATATATATATATATATATATATATATATATATATATATTACAAGTGAATAATTGAGTATATGTATTATAATATTGAGTATATATATTATAATAAAATTGGATTATATTAATTTCAAGCTTTCATTTGTAATACTACATATATATATATATATATATATATATATATCAACGAGGGCGCATATTATAATAAGAAAGAAAATAAATAAATAAATAAAAGATAAAAAATTAAATTGAATTTTTGACGTATATAAGTACGCTATAAAATTTGATGATCTATTTATCGACAAATATATATGATGCAATCTTCGTAAACCAGAGGATCAATATTTTTTATTACTTTTTACGAAAGAAAACTGTTCATTCGGAACGTTCTTTCGAAAGACGATGGACACATGGGTTATTTCATGGTCTCAAATGGGAATACGTTCTAAGTCTCTTCGATCTTGACGACAATCGAAACCTGTATATGACTCGTGTGCAGTACAAACGATATTGCCAATTTCAAGTGACACAACGGAACAATAACACCATTTCGAAAAATTATTGTACCTCGTTCGTCTTTCTAATTCCTCCGTATTCTTCTTTTTTCTTCGTTTTTGCACTCACATAGTTGCTTCTGCTTTTCGCTCGCTTTTTCGCAAAAAATATTTTTATCTAAATCTGCTCGAGTGCTTTTCTCTCTCTCTCTCTCTCTCTCTTTCTCTCTCTCTCTCTCTCTCTCTCTCTCTCTCTCTATCTATCTATCTATCTCTATCTTTTGCTCTTTCTCTCTTCCATTCTTTTTCATAGGATTTACAACGACCAAAACACTGTATTTCTGGTTAAAACCATTCTCTCTGGCTCTTACCATAAATGTTTATGACGCACAAACGTTTGTAAAAGATAAATAAAATATCTGACAAATGGTGCTCGCGACATAGAGCCTCGCGTCATGATACTTCATGCACAGGATTTATTTTACACGTAAATGTAATTCGTTGCACGTTCTCGTTAAATATTTTTCAGGTGTTACGGGCTTAAAGGATTTAACGATCAACGTCCCAGCAATGGTAAGATCTGGTGACACCGTCATACTGACTTGCACGTACGACCTAGAGGGTTCATCGTTGTACAGCATTCAATGGAGCTTAGAAGAGGTAGAATTCTATCGTTACGTGACCGAACGAATGCCACCCCAAAGCGCGTACAACGTGAGTGGAATACATGTAAATGTAAGTATCTATAGTTCGTTCTATGACTTAATTTAACTTGACTTTTAATTATACGCTTTTGCGTTCTCTCTTTTAATTACATCTATATTCTCCTCGTTAGAAACGAGAATATTTTTTCTTTTCTTTTTTTTTTTTTTTTTTTTTTTTTTTTTTTTTTTTCACCGAAACCAAACCGTATAATAGAATGTTGAAGTAAGCGTTCTTGAAATTCAATTAAAAACAATAGCTAATAGAAATAATAAAATGTTATATGAAAATAAATTTGTTTTAAATCGATCGAATAAATAATATAATCGTTTCAAGAGATATAATATAAAATTAATTAAATCAGAATTATCAAATACATATTGATCATATAAATTTTACATCATCAGTTTATTTCTTATTGCTAAATATAATCGACATCAATTAATAAATATATATATATATATATATATATATATATATATAACAAAGACAAATCAGATATATATTTATAAAATGTATCTCATATAAAGACTTAATTCGTTCTTAGTAAAAAATTGAGCATATATTAATAAGTGTCTTAAGCTATATTATTTTCAATATTAAGTTGTATAAAAAGTTATAACAAATAGAAGATATAATATAAAATGTGTATTAAGTAATACGATTTGAACAATCCTTAACAACATTTATCTATAATGTATATTATAAGGAAATAAAATATTGTAATCAATTTTACGCTCTACTCAAAGAATAAAATTAAGGAAAAATATATTATCTAAAAAGGATTGATTAAACGTTATAATCTCTCTAATGAAAATTCTCGTAATTTTATTTATTATTTTATCGATTCTCGGGGGAAAAAAAAAAGAAAAAAAAAAAAGGAATAGATAGAAAGAGAAAAAAATTAAGAATGATTGAAGCATAGCCCATCGCACATCGACAGGAAGACACCAACGTGAAAATAGAAGAGACGACGAACTTTCGATAGAATTCAGTCAACTTACGGCATCCTCATTAACCGCGAATGCATACTTTCTGCCAGATTCCAGAAAGCGAAGAACGTGAGAAGATGGATGATTAATTGTCTTTCAACCAGGAGGTATAAAATTTTCTCTCTAGGTAGTCGTGCTCTCCTCCTCGTCTTTTTGATTTAAACCACTATGTAGACGCGTAATAAGCGATTTTGAACTCCCCCTCATTCCTTTTTTACTTCACTCCTTTGCTCAATGGTCGGTCGGTCGGTCTGCAAAATTTTCCGTAGAAAACGCGTAATTTTCTCGCGAGTCAGCCAACGTGAGCGAGAGAACGAGCGAACAAGAGACAATACAGTTAAAGAAAGCTCGAAGCAGGACGAAACTCGAGGCAGACATTTATCAGCGTCGTGTACTTGTCCGACTTCGAAAGAAAGAGAGAGGAGAAAGAAGGAAAGAGAGATAAGAACAGTAAACCGACCTGATTTTTCCACTCGGCTTCGAATGCATCGCTTTTTACTCTGGAGTCACACCTCTCACGACTATAATATATTTTTCTACGAGCGAACGAGTCTCGATAAACGGAAGGGTTTCGATGCCTTTTCCAACATACTACCACGAAAGGTTTAACTTTTTCTCTTCTCTCTCTCTCTCTCTCTCTCTCTCTCTCTCTCTCTCTCTCTTTCTCTCTCTTTCTCTCTCTTCCTCAAGTTACTCAAGACCAACTCAAACAGATGCACACAGAGAAGTCAGAATATATATGTATGTATATATATATATATATATATATATATATATATATATATATACTTACGTACATACATGGAAAAGTTCAACAGCGTAGGTAACACCATGTCGAACGGTTAAAATCCTTCGAGTTCGTCGAGAAGAAAGAAATCGATAGGGCTGATTTACGGGCAGCGCTACGACCGCGACACGACCCTTTGAAATTCCGTTCGAGTGAATTTGAACCTGGGTCAAGCGAGCTCCGTGTTTCACGAGAATCGAGTCAACGCCTTCGCGATCGAGGACACCTCCCTCATTCCCTGATTTTTCTTAACACATAGAATATCCTTTACCTACTTTTCGATAACGATCGTTCTTTCCTTCTGTTTCTTTTTTTTTTGTCTTTTTTTTTTTTTTTATCTTTCATCAATTCAATATCATTTTCTCTTAATCCATTTAATACATAATTAATTAATTTTCATTAGAAATATTTAAAGGATAATATTATATTGATTAATTAAATAAATAATAGAACCGAAGTAATGGCAAAATTATATTATCATAATTTTCTTTTAAATCAAATTTAACGATAAAGAAAATTATTACACGTATGTTATTACATCGAGCATTAAGCTATATTAAATATCAATGTGTTATAATTCAACAATTGTATGTATTTAAGTTTTAAAATTATAACGAAGAATTGTTCTCAATTATGTGAGTTTAGGTAAACGACAAGTGCGATATATATCATGCGGAACGAAACAATCTATCGTCAGTTCAAACCGACTCGCCGAATCGAGAAACGATTAAACGCTACTTTTCACGTTAATAACTCAAAAATTTCGCTTGCGGTTTTGCCATACCCTCATTCATTACACGTATCCAGTGCGATGCGAACCCGAAGCAGTGAGCACGCTTTAATGCGAATCGGAAACCACTCGGTCGATGTGTAATTAAAAAGCGATATTGGATTTATTTTGCAGGCCGCAACGAAAGTCAGAAATCGAGTGATTAATATATTGCTTTGCGATAGGCGTCGACGTACATACGTATACGTATATAGTTATTCAAAAGAAAAATATGAGTCAAGGTTTTTTTCTTTGTCTTTTTTCTTTTCTTTTTTTTTTTTTTTTTTTTTTACATTCTTGACTTCAACATTGACACTTTTTCCTTACTGTTACGTAACATTTATCTTCTTTGAAATGGAAGCGTTGATTAAGCTAAATTTTTATCCCATTTCCAATACGATAAAGAATGTCTCTATCTTTCCCAATATCTCTATCTCTTTATCTTTCAAAAAAAAAAGGAAAAAAAAAAAAAAAGAAAAGATAAAAAAGCTGCAGAACTTTTAAGAAAAGTTTCAAAGACACATTCATTTATCCAGATAGTCCGAAAGCAGTACGAACGACAGTTTTAACTTACTTTTAACTCGAGTTATTAATAACGAGTCAATCGAGTCCGTATTACGAGACTATAATTACAGAGTTGAACAGAAGTTGTTAAACTTGTTATAATTCGTTATCGATGATAAGAAAAATTGAAGAAGCTATTGTCAATTTTTCCATCACTCTTGCTTTTTTCGTTCTTCTTCCTACTTGTCCCGTCCCTCTTTCTTTCTCTCTCTCTCACTCTCTTTCTGTCGCAATCTCCTATCTCCTCATCTCTCTACGGATTTACCAGATAAAAGACAAGGTAAGAAATGCAAAAGAAAACATCTCTTGTAGCATTAGTTTTCTTAGCACCATACCATCATTCTTTCGCGTTTCTTCGCGCACATGCCGTCGAGCCATTCAATTTTTTTTTTTTTACCCTTCGCCTTTTTTCTTCTCTCTCTTTTTCAAGAAAGCATAGTTCCTCGTTCCCTGGCAAATAGATGCGAACACTGAAATATTACATCGGCTTACGAGGTTATGGTTACTTGGAAGACGTGTATCTCTAATAACGTCGAGTATACCCTCCCTACGTCCTCCTTATGGTCTTTTATTCATAGATTCAAAAGAAAGAGTTTCGAAGTCCTCTGAGAAAATATCCTCTCAAGACTAGTTAATGCTTCTACAGTTAGAAGCTAGCTGTATTTTTCTTTCTTCTTTTTTCTTTTTCTTTTTCTTTTTCTTCTTTTTTTTTTTTTTATCACAAACAATATCGAACCACGTTGAAAGAAAACAGGAAAGAGAAAGTAGTAAGACGGATTGAACTGTAGAAACGTTCCGAGCATTCTTTGGAGTAAATATATACTTATACATATACTTATGTACGTGTACATAGAAGTAACGGTGATCCAGAAAGTGACCGAACATTTTAGAAAAGAAGTGCCGAAGAATGAAACAGAAAGAACAAGAAAGAAGGACAAGGGATCGTTTGTGAGTTTTAAAAGTCCACCCTGTAAAGCATCGTTCTTGGTAGTAAGAAAAAGTATGGAAGTGGAAAAGAGAAAGAGAGGATAGATAGACTTCATTTTGTACAAAAGAAACTCTTTTTTGATTCTTTCTTTCTTTCTTTCTTTCTTTCTTTCTTTCTTTCCTTTTTTTTTCCTTCTTTTCTTCACTTCTTTCATCGAACGTGCCACCGATTCAATTTTACCAAGTTCTCGTAAGAGAAGATGAGACTGTCGAAAAACAGTAAGTATCGTACATTTTTCATCCTTCATCGGTGCTACAAAAATTCATTCCGTTCTGAATATTGAGATTCCCGTTGAAACACTTTGTCTCTTTTCTCTCTTCTTTCCCTCATCCCTATGGTGATACACCGCGAAATCGTTCGCACCCGGTTACGATCTCTCTCCATTGGGTGCATTTGTGAAAATGAGTCTCCAATCCTTTTCACGTTGAGCATAAGCTCAAGTCGATAAGAAAATCGTCGAAAATGTTAGTCCAATGTCAATATGCATTACGTTATCGTAATAAGATTTTTTTTCTTCTATTTCTTTCCCTTTTTTAACTTTTTTTTCTTTTCTTTTCTTTTTTTTTTTTTTTTTTCTTACATCGAACGACAAATTTTATGCTTTTTCTAGACACTCATTCGAAATTGAGAAACGCTTTATCGAATTTATTGATTCATTGAATTCCAACAAATTCGGATTATAATAATATGCAATGTTTACAATCATTTTAATTATTTAGCTGAATTTATTATAATTTTATACTCTCATTTTATTACTCGGGAGTTAATTATATGTTCTATTATTTAGAAGATAAGAGAGTTATATCAATTTTGATTATTATTTTCGCGAAACATTTTTAAAAGAAAAGAATTTAATATTATTAAAGAATTGATTGTTTCTGATACCTACATGAAATATCATAGTCAATAATAATAATTTATTTTATGCGATGAAACCGCCCTTATATAAAATTTTACGAGTTAAATGAGGCATGACGTGAAGGGGGAAATTGTTCCTCCTTAACAAAAATGAGATTACTTAAGAGATCTGGGATGATCTTATATTCTACATCGATTTAATCAGTCTTGAAAATAATATCCGTAGGGAAACATTTTTGTTAATAAAAGAATGAGCAAATTTTATTGAATATCTTTGTATCAAGTGCAATCGTTTCCTGATAAATAAATATAAAAGTATAAAATTGATTTGAATTCGCCAAATAATTTTCTACTTTCTGCGTTAATACCTTTTATCGGTTATTAATATCGTTAAATAACTTTGTCTCTTTTTATTTTGTATCGATGCGCGGCACACACAATGTGCCTTATTAAAGTTAATTCAAAAAGATTTATTCAACGATTTTATCCGTCGTTCTGATCTTTGAAATACGTTAGCGCATGACAGAAGATAAACGGAGTTTCTATCATTCGTGCTTACGTTCCGTAAAATTGCGATATCGCGTGTCCACCACCGTTGAAATTCAAAACCGTAGACACAAGAGCAGTGAGGATCAACGATTAAACAAGCATTTGCACGCGACATGTCCCATGGGTTCCCAAGCCCGCGGGCTTTCACTGTGTTTGATCCATGTGATCGATCAAGTTGTAAAAATTCCACGTATGTATGTATTTCTCTTCCCTTTTTTCCGAAACAAATTAAAGTTATGGACCATGGTCATCTCGTCCGAACGACCTATCTATCAAGCTGATATTGTGATATTGGAAATGGACAAAAAGTTGTTAACAATATTTTGTTATCCGTGATAAAAGAAAGAAAGAAAAAAAAAAAAAAAAAGAAAAAAAGTCACATCGATATGATAAAAAGAATATACTTTCAATCATATTATTTGAAAAAAGGTAATTATTATTAAAAGAATAAATAAAATTGTATCGATCATTTTATACAATATAATGGCACTGCTTAAATAAAGTTTCTCTTTTAGTCTCAATTTAACTTTTTTACTCAAATTTTTTTACTCTTCCAATATATCTTCAACAATTATAATTTTCCCAATCAGAACACTTCCATGTTCGTTTCGTATATGATCTTCTCTTTGGATTCGTTGAAATTTCTTTCATCGGCCGTCCTTGATAAAGAGAGTTAAAAAAAAATAAAAAAAAAAGAAAAAAAAAATAAAGAAAGATAGAATAGCAGAGAGTAGAATGAATGAAGAAGCAGAGACGATAAAAGAAGAGATGAACGAATCGGAGAGAACAACGGAGCAGTATGAAGAGTTGGAGGAAGAGAGAAAGATCGTTGCAATGCATATAAATATCAGCTGAAAAAAGGATGAAAGTACGAAAGGGTGAGATGAAGGAAAATGGGGGGTGAGGGATTGGGGATGGGTTGTAACGATAGTGGAGTCGAGCCGATCGAGATTTAGTCGCGCGGAGGATCGATTTCGGCGAGTCGATGGTGCGGCAGAATGCGAAGTAATATCCGTGTTGCTTTCGACGAGAGCTACGATCGTACGAGCCCGATACATGGTGGAAGAGAAAATTGACAGAACAAGAGAGGAGGATGAAGAGAAAAAATAAATAGAATGGAAGCTAAAACGGCTTTGAAATATAACGTACCTCACGTGATGAGGCAAGCTCGAAAGAACAGGAACAAAAAGAAACTCGAAACTCGGGATGCATTAAGCTTCGATATTGTTTCACAGGTCACCGCATCTGATACAACTAGTGTCACCTTGGTCGACGTGTCCAGAAATCTGACCGGGACGTACAAGTGCGAAGTATCAGCCGGTGTGCCCTCTTATCACACGTTGATCGAAAGAGCGAAAATGATGGTCGTAGGTAAGTACACTTTCGAAAACTCATAATAACCTATTCGATGCGTTATGATTCATGAAAACGAGCTGGTACGAGATATCCTACTCTCAATGGTTTTATTACCTTTCGAAAGTTCGGTTCCTACCAGCAAATTACCTTGTTCGGAATTAAAATCTCATTTCCACTTATAATTCGCGGCGTTCGTATTTCCTATGCTTCTCTCTCTCTCTCTCTCTCTTCCATTTTCTTTTTTTTTTCTATTGAATATTCCAGTATTTTCATTGGATTATGTTACTTGAAATACCTATTCGAGATAATTAAGATAGCGTAAAAAAAACCGTAGTCTCTGATCAATACAAAACTTTAATAAAAACGTAAAATTCTAAAAAAAAAAAAAAAAAAAAAAAAAAAAAAAATTGCAATTATTCAGTATCATGATAGTGGGAGGAGTATAAGGCTTGATCTATATCATTCACTATAAACAACGTTTTCACATGTTGGAGGATTAAAATGCCCTTCCCTTCCTGCCGTCAGCCTTGATTCTTAAAGCACACGAATCCGAATTCCGGAGAGAAGAGCGGACATAAAAAAAGAAGCAATAAAAAAAAAGAAAAAAGCTACCAACGAAATAGAGCACAGAAAGAGGAGAGGAAAAGGACAAGGAAGATTGGGGGCATAGGATCGATCGTTGGCCAGCAATAGCGACATTCCTTGTGTCCCGCTTTTCGCAAATAACGACGATACGTTTAACGAGAACTTTAGAGGCACATAACTCGCGGCACGGGATTTCCCTTTACGGTTCCCATTCCCGGAAACCGCCACGATTCTTTCTCCGTAGATTAGGGGATTCGATCTTCCCTCTTATTTTCCCTCTCTCTTTCTCTCTCTCTTTCTCTCTCTCTCTCTCTCTCTCTCTCTCTCTCTCTTTTTTCAATGGTCTAAAGCAAGCTGAAAACGTGACGTCAGCGTATTCCGCGCTACGTGGAAAAAGTCCAGCGTAACGTACGATCGCGGAAAGTTACGCGGTTGGAGTTCGAAGGAAAACCGCGCGAACGATCTTCTCAAAGACAATAAAATTGCTAAGAAAACGGGAGTTAGGGTTGATTTCAAATAAAATAGAAGAGCGAAGTACACTTCCGGTCGGTCTCTGGCATTTCGCCAGATGTCGAATTAATGCCGGCGAGCAAGACTCCCATGTGTTAAACGACATAATTATTATGCCTTAGACGCCCCAAAAACGGATCCTACTATCGGCAGTGAAAAGGAGCGCATAGCAGTTGGAGAGATGCTCAGAGCGAATTGCACCTCCGGTGCATCCCGTCCAGCCACTGCCATTACGTGGATGCTCAACGGAGATCATGTGAGTATTTCTCTTGCTATTATTATCTCTTTATCTCTTTCTATATTTATTCGCTTTCTTCTTCTACTTATTCTCCAGTTATTTCATTATTTCTATATTCAGTTTTATAACTTATATAACATTCGACGAAAATCCCAGATGGAAAACTCTGCCCAATCCTATTTCTCTTATTCTCTCTCTCTCTCTCTCTCTCTCTCTCTCTCTCTCTCTTTCTCTCTCTCCCTCTCTACATCTCTATCTTACCTTCTTTTCATTCCGTTTTTCTCTGCTTTCTCCTTGCCTTTCTTATTATTCTTTTTCAAAGGTTTACTCTGTGATTTATACTTTTCATCTTCTTTATTTATACTTTTTTTGCTTCATTAAACGCAACATTATCCTGATTACGATTACAATTAATTATTAACTAATGCGATTAATTAAATAATGATCCATAGAAATACGACATAAAGATGCAACATGATATCGTTCAGAAAGAAAGTAACAAAATTGTATAGATCGATAAATTAATAGATATCGATCGTTCGGTTTTACACGTAACTCCGATATAATTCAAAGAGAAGATAAACGTTTCACGATCGGTCTTATCCATCGATATAATGGAAAATGTTCTCGATTTGTTGCCGATCGTTGAAAGGAAAGGAAGCCCAATGGATGAGAAGAGGAAAAGAAGAGGCGAGGGGATTTAAATCTATACGATTGTAAACACGTAAACCACTTTTGCCGTAGCAACGTAGCAATATGTTCCGACAGTGTGCAGTTCGAATTGCGATTTAACGGAATAATTTGGTTGATTTAACAAATGCCGCGGAATAACGATTTATTTGCATAGGGTGGCATCGTAGCGGCCTTTGCACCTACCCCTTCCTATTTCTCCTCTTCCTCTTCCACCTCTTCGCACCCCGAAACACCGTTACGTGTCGCCCACTTTCTATGGGCGTATCACGATATATATCTCGGTAAATTTAATTCGCGTCGGAGTGAGAGCTCGATTGATCTCGAACGGGAGACTACGAAATATCGAATTACGACTCCGCTCGCTAATTAAAAAATGAAATATGAAACTTTACAGCGTACGAGCTAGAAATAAATTCGATCGGACGCTCGCGTCCTCCTTTCATCGTTCCCGTCGTCGACGTTGTCGTCGTCGTCGTCGTCGTCGTCGTCGTCGTCATTGTCCCGTTTAGCATTGAATAATTTTTATGATTTTTAACGGGTAAAAAATTAGAATGAAAATATAAAAGGAAAGAAAATAGAAAGGAAAATATGAAAATGTTTTTACTCTGACATTATGTTGTAAAGATTTTAGGGTGAAATTTATCTATATAGGTTTACATTACTTTTTATAATTATCGAGAAAAATAAAGAGACAGAGAGATTATGTTTTCAACAACGGGAAGAATGAAAAATCGCCGGGATGGAAATAAAACGAACGTTGTGGCAACGACTACCGAACTATTCCGTACACTAACAGAAAATTCGCGTTTCGTGAACTGCTCTATCTCTCCCAGTCCTGATGACGTATAACAATAGCTTGTTCGCTCGAAAGCACACGTCTGAACGAACTGCTTCCTATTTTTATGTTTCTCGATTTTGGAAGGAAGGAGAGCAATGATAGTGGGGGTATGGAATTTTGAATCTTTTTCAGCAGTCTTGATGCATCTCGGTCCGTTTACTTCCTAAGAAAATACCATCGACCATCCCATCGTTTTTTACTTCTGAATTTTTGACATTTTCGATTGACTCCTCAGGTCTCTTACTCTCGTTCTCTCTAGTCTTCCCTTTTGTTTGTCAAGAAATATAATAAAAGGCGTTTAGGTTCGTGAAAAGTCAAAAATATAAAAAGGAAAATAAAATCGTTCTATATAAATTGAGTTTGCGAACACTCGTACAGACGATTTTGAAGTTCTTTTAACGTTCTTTGCGCTTTCATTCCAGAAAAACTTCTTTGATAACTCTGAATCTATGAATACTACTAAAGAGAATGAGAGAGAGAGAGAGAGAGAGAGAGAGAGAGAAAGGAAAGAAAGAGAAAAAAACATCAATAGAAAAAAGAAAAAGCTTAGAGTTAATTAACGATACTAATCGAGATTAGATAGCGAGAAATAGATCCGTTCAAGCGAATTACGATAACGATCACTTGGAATAAATTGAACGATCGTGGCTGATATGAAATTTCCGTTTCCGTAGAAACTCGAGAGGTAGTAGAAAAGGTCCTGAAAGAGCAGAAGGCCTATCAACCGGTGGTTAACTCGCGTAAAGTGCAAGAGTCGCGTGGACCATGACGATGGTCTGGTGTAGCCGGTCACTGGGTTAGAAAATCGCTCTCATCGATTGTCCAATGGTTACTTCTACTATTCCACCACATCTCCAGTTAATACGTACGCTAGTATATATATATATATATATATATCTACTTACATACTTTTGACTATACTACATTCGTTTATATATGTGTGTGTTTTTCTTATACAGATAGTCTTAGATATAGGATAGAACGTTATGGTATTCGTAGTGTATATATATATATACTATATATTATATACTATATACTATATATATAGTATATAGTTATATATAGTATATAGTATATATATAGGTATACTTGATCTTATGCCAAGAGGATCGAACCACACCTTCCAATTTCGAATCAACTTTTCTTTGATATTTTCTCGCCGCCTATTTTTCCATTTAGCTTCACACGACTTTGCCGAAAAGCTTTCTTACGGGATTTGAAACACATCGACGAATATTTTCAAAGTAGAAAAATTTTCTCTGCTGTCAGACGAGCAATCTGAAAGGCGTACAATCAATACCATTAACAATAGGCAATCATCAATCAAATATCATCTCTCGAAGGAAAGATTATTTATAACTAATCGATTACTCGTTCATGTTTAGATTAATCAAAAACATATAGGGAAAAAGAACAAACGATAGATCATTTCAGTAAGCCATGTGTTATATATTTACTCGATTTATCTGTCGAAAATATAAATTGCAAATATAGTTATACAAAATTTTCGATTCTCAAAATTAAGTTCGATCGTTAGAAATTGGAAGGTACGAGAAACCCGTTGAAATTCTAACTCTGTGTCGTTGTGGTTTCCTGGGATTCGAGGTATAATATTCGAGGATGGTGGGCATATCTTTGAGGTCGTGGCACGCGTCGAGTGCTTTATGGAAATACGTACATGCTTACGTGCGTATATATATATATATATATATATATATATATATATCCTCGGAATATATGGTCGAGGTAGAAAAGAGTATGAGAAGTATGAGGCTTTGTGACTTCATGAACATCTTTTCACATTTACGTGCGTCGAGTGCGAAAGTAGAAAAGGCAGAAAGAGAAAAGAATTCAAGAACAATCGAAGAGCTAGCGATATTTTCATGAGTTTATCTACGAGACTCAGATATAGACTCTCTTTCAAACGAGAAAACGGCTCTCTTGCAAAGGAATCGAACGACACTCGACGTTTCGCTTCGAAGACACTTATCGCTTCCGCGATCGCTCGGGGATCGAATTTAAAACAAGACTCACATTTTATCGCGAGAAAATGTGGTACAACAGTCTCTTTCGTTTTCATTCGTCCTTTCCTTTTCTTATTTTTTGTCGATTACGTAAGTCCACCTCGTTTTCGAAAGTAATAACACTAGAAAGCTGACATCTCAGACTTGAATTTAAATTTGCAATATTAAATTCAAATTGAAATGTAATTTTCTGAGAAAATAGAAACTATATATTATATTTTCTTTCGTTCAAAAAAAAAAAAAAAAAAAAAAAAAAAAGAAGAAGAAGAGAGACAAGACAATGAGAAAAAAGAAAGAAAAAAGAAAAAGGATGGATTCTAATTTTCCACGAATAATTTAGAAATAATTTAATTAGAACGTTAAATCTATCCTTTCTAAATTCAAATAAAGATGAAATAAAAATTCACGAAAATCTCCCGTTGCATTTCTGCATCAGACTGTTTTCTACTGGCACCTTAAAAGAAAATTCACGTAACCCGTTTCGTTCTCGAGATGTAGTAATACCGATTCGAAAAACAAATTCGTATCTTCTACGTGGCTTCAATTACATTACTTCTTTTCGATCTCACTAACATTTTCAAAATTGCTTCTTTTCAAGAAAGGATTTATTCCATTTTTCGTTTTCCCTGCGAATAAGGTTTTCCTACTTATGTTCGTGAAAAACTTAAAAGAATATATAGCCCATTAGAAATATATGGGAACGCTTAATAGTTAAAATAATGATATACTAAAGTTGTCAAGGTCATTTATTATGATCACGACGAAATGAAAATTACAAAAAAACGAAATAGCGAATCCAGCGGATATATATATTTAAAAAATATCGGGATCAGTGACCTCGAAAATCAAGTTTCAGATAATTTGGATATTTTTTTTAATTATCGTGCTTTAAACGCCGTGTTAATAATATCTATAAAAAGTTTCATTACAATTATCTCGACACCTCTCGGCAGCCAATTTTGCTTGATTTTGTTAAACTGTAAGTAGTATTAGCTAAATGCCTCAATCTTTTTTTATTTCCAGCGGTCCACGACAGGCATAAACTTTTTTATTACTTCTCATAATATACACGGAATTCTTTACTTGAATTTTTATCCAAAAATATTATTAAATTATTACATTATGCTTTATAATTACAACGTTTTCCTAAACATATATAAAATGTATTTACTTTCAAAAGTATTTACCATTTTTTAGAATAAAAATTGATCTACTTCCAATGAAATTATTAAAGTATTAATTATTAATGAAGCGAGCTTTGTCTCATTATTCTCATGCAGGTGCATATGCTCGAACGAACGTCATTTACATTTATGAACAACGATTAAAAATTCTAAATTTAAAAATTTCATTTTTGAGATTTTAATCAGATTTTTCGGATTTGGAAATGCTGTTTCAATTTTTTTTCACAAATCCTACAAATATTTGGTAACAAATACTTTAAGTAAATATATATTCGTGTATTCGTAAATTTTAAACATTTGTGCTACATATATTTTGATAGAAAACAATAGACGATGGTATTTTCATTTTGAACAAATACATATATATATATATATAAATAGATATCATACGTAAATAAACTAGAATATCTATAAAATGCATTGAAAGAAAATAAATAGCGCCAACAAATGAAGTAAACTTTGAGAGTTACATGAATCATGTAGGGAATATATGTAGGTATCTACCAACACGGCTTACAAAGTTATTATGAGAATGAAGGATTACCAGGGAAACACTGAGAATACATTGAAGGAAGACGTATATATGTGTTGGTGAGTGAATGAAGACGTGCGCACACAGTCATATAGATAAAAAAGTCAACGTGCGTGTATCCCTTTCTCTCTGATTTTTCTTTCTCTTT
Organism: Vespa velutina; assembly: GCF_912470025.1. Classification (NCBI taxonomy): domain Eukaryota; kingdom Metazoa; phylum Arthropoda; class Insecta; order Hymenoptera; family Vespidae; genus Vespa; species Vespa velutina. Next base: position 4,890,938 of record NC_062192.1, on the reverse strand, counting down.
TCCTCTCTTGCTCTTATTCTTTTGCCGTATTCTCTAGCCGTACACGTGATTGCGAACGATGAAAAAAGGATAAAAAAAAAAAAAAAAAAAAAAAAAAAAGAGAAAAAAAAAGAAAAAATGAAAGAGGGAGATGGATTATGCAGAAGGGCGGACAGCATCAGTGGCAGAAACGGCGGCAATACCAGTTTTGTTCCTTGCATTTTATGAACGCGGCTAGTAGTATTTCGACGTCATCATCGTACACGATACAAGATTTCGTACCTTACTCGAAGCAATAATGTCGAGAGAAAAGGAGAGAGAGAGAGAGAAAGAGAGAAAGAGAGATTTCCTCTCCGTCTCTATCTTTCTTCGACTTCTAAACTCTCATCCGACATCTTCACTCTTTATTACTTTTCCTGAAAATGTGATCTCTGTCCATTGGTCTCTCTCTCTCTCTCTCCCTCTCTCTCTTTCTCTCTCTCTCTCTCTCTCTTTCTCTTTTACCTGCTAGAATTGAGAATTTTTGTAAATATACTTCAAGAGATATCAAGATTTAGGAAAAGAATCGAAGAGATAGCTTGGAGTTTGTCAAAAATTTGATATGATTAAAAGCATTCCACATTTGAAATTAAAAAAAAAAAAAAAAAAAAAAAAAAAAAAAAAATAAAATGAAATAAAATGAAAGAAGCAATATATCTTACGGATATTATCTCTCTCGACAATTTTTAACAGAAACTAACGACGTGTCGATATTGATGCATTATGGATTGACATATAAAATATATAGTAATAGTAATATAGAGATTCGATATTTCCGTTCACTGATACCACCGAACGGTCTCTTTATGAAACGTTTCGATAGTATTTCATCGTGAGTCATCTTGAGAAGAAGAAGGAAATTCTATGTCTGCATTTTATAGTACATCTCTTTTCTAGATCTCTTTTCCTTTTCTAATATCTAGCATAGCTTCGATTTAACCTAACCAACTTTCGAGCGTGCCAAATGGCGGAACACGATTTTTCTTTCTGTCTCTCTTTCTTTCTCTCTCTCTCTCTCTCTCTCTCTCTCTCTCTCTCTCTATCTGGCATCGTAACGCGACGAGATGACGCTTTATAGAGAAGCCTTCCATTCCTCTATGTTGTTCCTGCCTACGCGCTGAAATACGCAACGTAAGCGCGAAGTGAACGAAAAAGAGGACGAATAAAAGAGAGAAAGAGAGATGTGAAAGGGTAGAGATAGTTGTTACGAAAGGAGATGGGCAACACGATGGCACAAGCTTTATGCTTTATGCTTTATGGATGCGTCCTCTGGTCTCGCGTCATCGCGAGTCCACGGACTTGATGCATAGTCTCGTTTGTTCCCCGAAGTAATAACGCCGAGAGATACTCACTCGTCTACCATTTTCTCTACTATTCCTTTGGCCTTTCTTTCTTACTTCACGAAGAAAATGGGAGTCGATCTCGCGACGATGTTTCATAATAAAAGTGCACGAAACGGAGACTTTTTTTTATTCCCAATGCTCCACGTTCCTCTTACATTTGTTCTTGATTGAAGAAAATAATATATTCGAGGCATCAAATGGAATTAATATATTTAGATATATAAAATATGTAATAAGATTATTTGTTTCTAGTAAATTCGTTTGTATTATATTTACAGATTACAAACAACAGCTCACAATTTTGGATACAAACCTATTTGATTTCACTGGAGGATGGCACCGTAAAGACGAAATCGCTTATAGAATTTAAAATCACCAATGACATGTTTCGAAACGATCGGCTGCATCTGCGCTGCATAGCCTTCATTTCCGATGTATATCGAAAATCCGCTGACATGGAAATCTCTATCGACGAACCGCTTCTTGCCTCTATCACCGGTGATGCACCTGCACGTAGTCACAGTAAGTCACAATTCTATTCTTCGTTATCTTACGATCCCTAACGATGAAGTTAAACGCTCCTCAAACTCTATAAATTCGTATAAAAATTCATATACATAACATAACGAGAGTGAAAGAGAGATAGAGAGAGAAAGAGAGAGAGAGAGAGAGAGAAAAAATATTAAATGTTACGTAATTAAAGGTATATATACATTCACATTATAATAAACCATTCCAATTTTCTTGCGTAAATCACACGGTGAATTTAATAAAATTTACTTCGGACCACGTATCGAAACTGCTCAACCAAAGTCGTAAGTTAACCGAGCTTCGCAATCAACGCAAGAGGAACTATCGTTAACTACATCTCGTAGGTAATTCAAACTGTAAATTGGTATAGTAAGTGGTAACGGAAATAGTATAGGAAATAGTACAATGTAACGTAGTTCGATATACCTCCTTAAACTCTAATTACTCTTTCCGCCCTATGAATTCGACGACAACGACAAACTAAGTATATTTCGCGCATGTACAGAAAAGCGATCGTATCAAATATCAGAGGAGTACGAATTTCAACGTTCTAGGTACGCATCTCCTAACGCTTGTGTTATCAGTTCGTTATCCGCTTCAGGAATTTCAACGATCAACATAGTTGCTTTTATCTCTGATATAACGTATCGATATTTACAGATCTTTCCAACCACGTATTGATTGAAAAATATATTGTTACGTACAAATGTTCATTCTATTCGATACATTTTTATTTATTGATTTCGATATATGTTTATTGAATTGAACAAAAAAAGAAAAAAAAAAGAAAAGAAAAAAAAAAAAAAAGAAAACAAACAAAAAAAAAATAATCTTTTCCCTTCATTGAAACAAATTATTCTTTATAATTAATATTATTGTAGTATTATTATTAATGTTACTATTATTATAATACATTTTATAAGAGAATTTAAGAAGTTGATTAGGAAGAGTCAGTAGATATTCGTCAGTAATGTCATTCCAGAAGAGGCGTGTTCTATGCTTGGTAAAGACTAACCGGCGACAATAAAATTATGGCGCCGAATAGGACCGTAAATGTATCGGGTCGAGTGCCATCTTTCACGTGAATCACGCCACCCCTATGACAGTTATGTGACTCTCCTAGCGGTATCAGGCTCTCGCCAAGAAAGCAAAGGGGAGGACGACACGATTGTTCCGCCTGGGAAAGCAAAACCGTTATGTCTGTTGCAGAAAATGGGATCGTCTCCAACGCCGCTATCTAAATTATTATCCGCGATTTCTCCTCTCTCTCTCTCTCTCTCTCTCTCTCTCTACTCACCTCTTCTACCTTTTTCTCATTTTCTCTCTTCATCTCGTATCGTTCGCTTTTAATATACGTCTTGTTACCACGTTCTCGCATCATTATAAACAGATGCAGCAGCTGAAAAGGTTGTATCACGAACACTGTCTGTTAGTTGCTCCTATTGTTTGTTCAGTAATTTTATCTTTGTTCGTTAAAACAATATATATATATATATGTAACATTTATATATATATATATATTTTTTTATGTATATATTATATTTTATGTATATATTTATTATACATATCATATGTGCATATATGCTTTTATAAATGTTTATTGGAAATAATAATTTATTAAAACCGGGAATAAGTTAATAAGTTGAAACGTCGGAGAGAAACGAGAACTAGTATGTTCCTCTTTAAAATTGTCGAGTCGTTCGAAGTACCATCCATCTCTTTCCCCGACTGTCTCGAAGTGCCATTAATCAATGGGGAATTCAGCAATTAAAGCTCTGGTTTTATTAACGTCCTACTTCGAACCCAATTCTGTTCAGCTCTCCTCAACAAAGATGACCATAACAGAAGAAAAAATAAAAGAAGAAAAAGACAGAGAGAAAGAAAGAAAATGAATTATAATATTTCATGTAATTTCGATACAATCATTCCAATATAAAATATTTCTGTAAAATGTGAGGATTAATTAAAATGAACTAATGAAAATATTTAAAAGAAAGCTCGCACGAACTTCATTTCCGAGATAATTTTTACATTTCCTCTTTTCTTTCTGCTCCAGATTGTTCGTTCAAAAATTTATTCTCGCATATATTCCATCTCATTCCATTCTTTAGTTCGCAAGAACCTCTTCAATTTTCATTCTCTTGATACTCGAGTCCGTCAAAAGATTACACATAACAGTACCGTCGTTCGGCGAAAAAAAAAAACGAGAAGCATAAAAAAAGAAAAGAAAAAAAAAAAAAAGAAAGAAAGAAAAAAAGACGTGGGAAAAAGACTTATTATCGTAGGCGGAAGTGACCTACTTAAAGGTTTACACCGGTAAAAGCAACATTTCGTGGCAGCCTGAACCCATTTAACACTTTCATTCGTGAGTACTAGCCTCCTATGTTACATATATCTACCGACGTATCCACCAATATGGCAATTTTTAGCACTCACGCTACCGGATGCTGTTACGTGTGAAAGTACGCCGGGATATGACTGAAAGTTTTAGATATTTGACCGTGTCAGCTCGAAGTCTGTACCTTCACGTAAATGGATACTTTTTTTCCAAACGGTTACTCTTCGTATCGAGAGAGCAAGAGAGAAAAAAAGAGAGAAAAAGAAGGAAAAGATGAGAAAAAGAATACAAAATTGATTATATTCGAACAAAAGTATTTCCATTGTAATGATAATAACAATTTTGAAATATAAAAATTTTATATGGTGCAACATTGAAAAGATATATCATATACAATCTATAAAATATATATATATATATATGATTTATAATATATTATGTTTAATAAGAGAGATAGGAAAAAAAAAAAGAATAATCGAATTTTTCGATGAAAAGATTTTCACAACTTTTGATTTTTCCCTTTTCTTTCTTTATCTTCCTTTTTCTTGATGGACAAGTGCTAGACAAGTTTTCGATGAGAGATGAGAGGCATTACAGATTTTCCGTAAGTTCCCAAGGTGACGATAAAAAAAAAAAAAAAAAAAAGAAAAAAAAAAAAAAAAAGAAAAAGAAGAAGGAAAAAAGAGAGAAGAAAAAAAGAAAAATGAAAGAAAAAAAGAAGAAAAAGAAAAGGAAAAAACGACGATGAAAGCGTTCTCAGTGAGGCAGAAACTTTGGCACCGGGCCGAACGTACTTTAGACGAGTGAACGACTAATGCGCCGGGCGATTCATAGAAAACAACGTTCTTCCCGTTCTTTTTCCCGCTTCGATCGGCGCGAAATTTATCGTTGAAAAATTCCTCAATGATACGAACATCGAAGCTTCAAAGTACGAACGGCCCCTTTCCATTTTTAATTTCGTTTAATTTCCTCAATAGAAACCTATTACTGACACGTTTATTGAATTGTTCAAATATCTTATGACTTTAACGATCTTGTATGATTCATCCTGTTAAGCAAGATCCGTTACTTCTCCTTTTCGAATACTTCGATAAAATTACAAAAAAGAAAAAGAAAGAGAGAGAGAGAGGAAGAGTATTCGCTAGTAAGAATGATTTACGTTAAGACCATTATGCGATATCGAAGATTTCATGACCGGAAAGTCGCTATTCGACATTCTCGATCTGTCAGAAGCACCAACGATTCAACTGTAACTGCCTAAAAACATCCATGCTTCCTATAGCTCGGGTAAGAGGTCTTTCTCCCTATTTCCCAACATTCGATGACGATGGTATTGCCTATTCGATTGCCAATAACATTACTTCGCAATAAAAGTAACGTAAACGTACTGTTAAAGGACACCCCTTAGCTCCCTCTTGATTTCTACTACCTGCTTTATATATCTATCTATCGATTTATTTATTTATTTATCTATCTAACTATCCATCCATTTATTTATTTATTTATCTATCTATCCATCCATCCATCCATTCGTCTATCTATCTATTCATTTATTTATCTATCTATCTACCTATTCATTTATTTATCTATCTATTCAAGTTTCTAATATGTATTGTTTCTTCTCTCGTTCAATTAAAACTGTCCACTATACTGTAAGCTTACTGTTTCGTTCGATATTCTCATTCTTTCAGAATAAAACCGATAAGTTATGATATTGTCGATAACAGTTTCAAAGAGTATTGATATAGTTAAAAACAAATGAAAAAGAAGAAAAAGGGAAAATTATACACGTCAAATTTCTTTTCTCTCATAGTTATGCTTTACACATTTTATGACGTTGAAGAGATAAGAGAAAATATAAAGTAATAGCAGAAATGAGGAAACTCCTGTGAGAAAATGACCGAAAGGAAAATGAAAATATGGAAATTTATTTGCACCCTCATGCCGCGCACTGAAAGTGCACGCTAATGCGAGACACTTCAACGAGCATTTCTGTTGCCGGTTAAGCTTTTCCCTTTGCCAACCACTACTCTTCTCCTACCATCTGCAAACCGAAAGTTCGCGAGACAGCGAACAACTCATCTAACTATAACGGACTCTCGAAAAACTATTTAGTAAATAGTAACGTAGTTAAATATCGAAAAAGAAAAAAATTGTAATATTTTAATCGATTGATAAATTCAATAAAAATCGTGAATACGTGATCCCGCTAGAACTTTGAAACAATTCAATAAGAGAATAAATAAAATAATATATGCCGAATTTGAAAGACTAGAAAGAGAATGGAGAAACTATGTGGAAATATAAAAATCGCTATCCCCATCGCCTTTATTCCGTGGGAAGGTTTTTGAGATCGAGATAGACGCATGTGGCTCGATATCGAATCACGAGGTCGAAATCGATTTTATTCGTTTGCCCTCGATATCGAGCAGTTTTAATACAGTTCGTCTCTCTAGGATCGTATACTTGTATGTACGTAGGTATATATGTGTGCTGCACTATCAAACGAATCTCGAGGATGACCTCACTCCTATCCACGTTGCCGCCAATCACGTCGCGAGATCGGCCCTTTGTCTTATTCTAACGTGCATTCAAATGCAAATTCGTTGCGACCCAATTCCATCGGCTGCGAATTGCATCTCTCATAGTGGCATACTATGCGGTACTAGCAGATAGTCAACGTAATATCAAGGCGTTCACATGCATATATGTGCACACACACACACACACACATATATATATATATATATATATATATATAATATATTTACATATGCACATGTGATATATTGTAGTTGCATTAACGAGCTAATATCTCCTAATTTATGCAGTATAGTAATTCTTTATTTATGACGATCCTCCTGTGAAATATCTATTTCCTTATCTATATATTCTGTAGCGAATCATATCCACAAAATCGCCACCAACACATGAATTGCTATCTCCCTAGCTTTCTCTCTCTCTCTCTCTCTCTCTCTCCCCCCCTTTCTTTCGCGTTCTCTCCATCTGTCTCTCTCCTATAGCTATCTGCAAAATTTTCCATGAAACGATACGACGAACGGTACGTGGCTAGATTGCGGTTAGACCGTGGTTAGACCGCACAGCCTTGTCAATCAAAACGAGACGATGTAAACCGCAAAATGAATCGAATAAGCTGTAAATTTGATTGGAAGGGAGGAAAACGTTATGCCCGAAATCGTGACGTATCCTCTAAATCATAACTCGCGTTCATCCTTAAATTTTTTATTTAATTTCAAAAATTATCGATACGAACGAGAGAAAGAGAAGGAGAAAGAGAGAGAGAGAGAGAGAGAGAGAGAGAGAGAGAGAGAGAGAAAGGAAGAAACGAAAAATGAATTTTTCGAGAAAAGAAGAGAAGGGAAAGAGAAAACCGATTAATATCAATGTAAGAAAAATGAAATATAAAGATACGAGTAACATGAATACTTTTTGGATCAAATTACACAAATGTATACGTATACGTGGAAATTGAAAGCAAACGTAGTAGAGGCTAACGAGCATAATCAACGAGGAACCGCGCATATATTCGCTTCAAGAGCGTTACGCTGAGCCATTAAAAACAAGCTTCATAGCGAATCGGCTTTATTCGATTCACTCGGCATGAATAATACAGATATTTTGAAAAAAACTTGTTCAAAGCCGAAAAAGCAATTACGTTGCACAGACGACGACAACGGGGCTGCTATCAAAATTGGTATGAAAACAGTGAGATGAAGAGAGAGAGAGAGAGAGAGAAAGAGAGCGAAGCGTAGCGTTGATGAACGTGAATTCTCTATTTCTCCTCTCTTCTCCCCTTCCTCTCATTGCTTTATCCCTCCCTAACTCTCCCTGTATCCTTCGAACGAGAAGAGATACGCGTCCACCTGAGCGACGATCCATCCATCGTCGAGCGTGTTATACTCTGTTATCCTCGGTGTCGAATCTGTTTTGACAGGAAACACGAGCATGCGTCCGGATTCAAAGAGAAAGGGAAGAGAGAGACAACTAGAGAATGAGAGAGAGAGAGAGAGAGAGAGGGAGAGAGAGGGAGAGAGAGAAAGAGAGAAGTTCAGTGATGGAAGAAACGAGGATGCACGAACGGATATTTCGAACCGTCGTTTTCGATTCGATCTGGACTGACAAATAATTGGCAATTCGCCAAATATCGACGCAGCTTATACATTCTCTCTCTCTCTCTCTCTTTTTCTTTCCCTTTTTTCTCTCTTTCTCTCGGTTCCTGTACCCGAGATGATGGTTTGATTCGACGTTTTACAACTCGACGTTTATATGGGCCGAGAGAAATTTTCTGGTAACATTAAGCGAGACACTCTTTTCTCGTTTGGTCCATCGAATTCAACCTATGCGAAAGAAAGAGAAAGGATAATATCAAGTCTATCGTAATTCTCTTCGCGTTTCAACTACGTATGTCTTTCTCTTTCTTTTCATTCATGATTTTTTCCTTCTAAGAATTCTCGAACGAATCTCTCTTAGCCCTCACGTATCTCTCTTTGAATTCTTTGACAATTCCTTGACGCTTATTACGTTAGACAAGGTAAAATGTAATGCACATAATGATGATTGTTCCGTCATGATTTGCAAAGATATTCACGTAACATTTTTTTTTATGAGGCATACTATCACTATTTATGTTCTTTTAACTAACTAACATACGTTTTTCTTCTTCCTTACGACGATCTCTCCTATGAATCGTTGAAATAAATAAAAGTGAATTTGTTGGTTGGAGACTCGAAAAGACTTCGCTGCTACTATTCCAATGCTTCTTTTAACGGATGGAAGTGCTCGAACTGGAGGAAGTCTAGAATATCGTCGAAACTCCGAAACGAAGGTAAAACAAAAGAGGCAAGCAGTAGATATCGTCGGCAGGGAGGTAAAGGGAGATAGGTACACCGAGTAGGGGGTGGAAGAAAAGCAATCTAAACTTTTTCGGCATGGCCTGGCAAGAATTAAGGCGGAATATAGAGAAAAACGAGAATCGTTATTCCACTCTACGGCAAAACGTTTATTCATCGCGAGGGAATCGATGCGCCAAAGTCGTTAGCAATACCGTGCGTTTTACCGAGACCAAAGCGAGGAGAGAGAAAATAAAAGAAAATAAAAAATGTTCCCGATACCGAACGGTACTTTCCTCTTAAAGAGTTTCACGGAAAATCTATAAAATCGATTCACGAAAAATGTCTCATTTTATTTTCCAAAAGCAAATAATAATTGATTTATTATCAAACAGTGAATGTTTTATTAACGAACGAATGAAAAAATTTATTAAATTTTATTTCATATCCCACATGTAATACTATTAATACTTTCATCATCATCATCATCATCAACAACATCATTATCGTCCTCTTACTATATTATTATTATTATTATTATATTATAGTTATCGTACTATCGTATTATTATTATCATCGTTATCCTTCCTTTCTTACACATAGAGTCAACATAATTAATTCTTTAATTACTTCGTCTACTTCCTCGATAATAATGTAGTGTATAATCGATAATAATATAGCTCGATAATAATATACACGTTGATTTTGATAGAATTTATAAAATTTGTAAGTACTTACTCTTTTAACGATACTAAAGCTTTTTTATCGTATTTGTAGATAATAAGTTACAGATATATGTGTTAAAAGAACAAATGTTTAAACTGAAATGACACTTTTACGTCTTCTCTGATGTAAGAATCCAAAGGAATGTTTACTAATACCTAATTATTCATAGTTCATTCTATAAACGAGACATGACCTAGACTATTTACTCATACACACATATATATCTTACAATAAGTTATACATTCATCTATTTGATAATAACAGTGCTTAAATTTGTATCGATATTAGAATTAAACGTGTTAAATGTTATTGATGAACGGCACATTATTTTGAAGACTTTTTAAAATGTATTTAAAATGTATTTAAAATGTTATTAAAATGACATTGAAAAGATTGAAAATATACTTTCTAATAAAGGATAAATTTCTGATGTAAAAAGTATTGTAAGTAATGTCTATATCTTTTATATAAAAGAAAATTATATGAAAATTATTAAATCAAAATATGATAAGAAATGTCACGTAATATTAGATAACATACATACCTAACTGAGCAATTATTATCACTAAGCTAGAACGATTTCGACGATAAGGATTCTCAGCAATTTCTCGGCAGAATCTTTGAATTTTCCGAAAGTTTGACAAGGTCTTAAATGCTAGGAAAATAGCATGAATGAAATACGCGGATTCGATCGCCGCACGCGACAATTCGACGCGTATCTCGAAAATTTTGCGAGCGGAACGTGACATGTAAGACGAGAAAGGTGAGCTCGTAAAACGGTGCTCGTAAAAACGAAGGCATTTTCGCCTTCGAGAAAGCGTGCTCAGGAATCTTGAAAGAGGTAACACCGGAATCGAAGGGCAAATAATCTCGAGGAAAGATGTGGAGAAAAAGAGAGAGAGAGAGAGAAAGAGAGAGAGAGAAACTAACAATCAAGTTTCTAATCGAATCATTGAACAACAATATCCTGTTGGAGATTGTTACGTCGCTTGCAGAACGTATCGTAGAACGTTTATAATCTCTCGTCTAATTCTTTTGGACATTTCTTGTTCGTTTATAATAACTCGGAAACCTTCTCCCCTTTTTCTCTTTTTCTCGTTCATAAGTTCCTGGCAGTCCTCCAGACTGCCGTCGATACGAGTGAACAGAAAGATCGTTAAAAATTGTAAGGAGATACTCGTAGAAAACACAAATTGGAATAGTTCCGTACTCTTCTATCCTCTAACCACGTTTATTCCAACGAGACGACAAAGACATGATGAGAAATAAAAAAAAAAACGAAAAGAGAAAATTTTATGAACGAACCAACGAATGAATGTCGTATTCGTGCCTCCCTCTGCCTCTCTCTTTCTCTCTCTCTCTCTCTCTCTCTCTCTCTCTCCCTCTGCCTCTCTTTCTCTTTCTCTCTCGCATGTAATAACACGCAAACGTGGAAAACGATTCCACAAGTAATCCGCGAAAGCCCATGGAACGGCAATTATCGTTGTTCGCACTTCTTTCTTCTCTCATTTTATCGTGAATCCTTGACTCAATAGATAGTATCGAATCATCGATCGAGAAATTACGCTTAATCATTGTAATTACAATTGTACGAGAAGTTTAAAGCTCGTACTCTTATTCATTCCCATATTCATACAATGAACGCTTCTTAACTTTCGTTTCTATTATTAACGTAGATCTATTATTCTCAATTCGTCGACGTTTAATTTTTTTTTAATTGATTTAATTTTTTAACGCAGAAAATATTTCTCCCTGGAATACATATATCTTATTATTAGATTATTCTTATTATTAGATAAAATTTGTTTCAATAAATATCAACGAAAAAGAAAATAATTCAATAGAAGATATATTTAGAGTAGAAATAAACTTAAATCCTTTTTTAAAGCTTCTCTTATAATATTTTTCCTTTCAAAATAGATTACATATATGCGACATTTTACATTTACATTCATTACGCCGCCATTACAAATCATATTAATGTATCTCACTTCGAAGTTAATGGAGAAAGATTTAAATATTTTCTTTTTCTTTTTCTTTTCCTTTTCCTTTTTTTTGCTTTTTTCTTTTTTTTTTTTTTTTTTTTTTTTTTTCTTTTAACGGCACATATTTATGAGATAAAAAGACTTTTTCAAACATCTAATTAAACATTTATACCCGGTCAGAATCGAAAGCATTAAATCCATCTTATCGATGCCATTATTTCTCTCGATCGAACATTTATTTGATCATCGACTCGCATTCATTTCCTGAGTCACTTCTTTCTCTTTTATTTCGATTTAACGCCGAATTAAGAACGAACAACGACGTGAAGTTTATTAAACGCGAACTTTGCTAGTATCGAACAAAAAGTTCGGCTTGGATTGATAAAGATTCTCTGGTAGATTTATCACTGACGCGAGTTGGCCCCCGGGACGAACGAAGACGAATGCGTCCGGACAATAAATGACTACTACTCCTCGGTAATAACGAGTGCACGCGCTGGAAAGAATTATCGCTTGATCCAGTCCATTGTCCTGTGCATAGACCCCAACGATATTTTACGTTAGCGCGCTAATAAAAATCCAACGAACGACGAACTACGACCCATCTCCCTTTCCCTCTCCTATTCTCCTCTTTCATTCTATATCGATACGATTGATTTTTATTCATAAACAATCGAAATCTCTCGAGCCATCCGTAAACGTCAAATTTCTCAATATAGATTTTGCCCGTTTCACTTGGGAAACAAACTTTCAAAAAGGGAAAGAGAGAAAGAGAGAAAAGATAAAAAAAAATAAAAACAGAAAGGAACATAAAAAGTCTCTCTCTCTCTCTCTCTCTCTCTCTCTCTTTCTCTCTCTTTCTTTTCTACAACAAATCGAACAAGCCGTAATTCTGCGGTAGGAAAAAGGATAAAAAAGAAGGAAAAAGTGAAACACGAGTTAATAGCTCGAACTCGTCGATCGAGGATATTGCCGACGAAGCATTTTATACTCGAATATATCGAAAAGAAATACATAAAAGTCTGTGTGCTTATTCGTGTATTTTGAACCACTTCTCTCGGAAATACGGGAAGGCTGGCTCCACAAGATCGTTCCCAAGGCCTTTTTATTTTCCACGTTGGGAATCCCGTAGAAAAGTTTATTAGGCCGATAGATACGGATGATAAAAACTTCCCACGGATTTATCGAATTCGACGAGAAGAGAGAAAGAGAAAATATTCGTCCTAACTTATACATAAACCAACTGAATGTATCTCACAATCAGTATGACCGACTGACTTGTTATTATATGATCGTATCAAAACAAACAAAATAGTATTATCGTTCAATATCGAACTTGAGATAACCAAATCGATTCACTTAAATTCTCGATATTTCAATTTCGATAGAATTCTAAGAAGCAAAGAAAACGTAAGAGCGTTTGAAATTCTTCGGAAAATGTTTGATGGTACAGGTATAACATAATAATTTGACGAGTCGAATCATCTTTTTATCCTGAAAATATTAGAAAAAATTTTACTTTAAAATAAGTAGCCTGAATATTAACTTAAGATCGAAAGAGAATGAATAAAATTTATGAAGATGAAAAAATATTCAGTGGTTGAAACTTTTTGATATTATCAGTCAAAAATTGCTCGTTAAATCTTAAGAACGTGCTGATCATTGATAACTCAAAAAGAAAGGCTTTTTACTCGACGTTAGTCAAGTATTGATCTCTCTCTCTCTCTCTCTCTCTCTCTCTCTCTCTCTCTCTCTCTTAAACGCACACTCATAATCGTGATAATGAGATAGATTAGAATTTCATCAAAGAACATCGCTTCGATGCGCTGCATTAAATGCTCTCCCTTTGTATCAGAGACGTTGGAGACGTGATTTAACTCTAAGCGTTCCGTGTGTCCGTGTACGTATACATTCTTACATGTATTCTCATGCATGTCCTCGTCTTACTATGTGGGATTAAATTTACGAGACAGAAATGCGCCGCTAAAGACACATTTTCCAAGAAAATCCTTCTCCCTACATATAGTCAAATCCATCACGATTAAAACATGTTATACGCTGTATTTTCTTTTTTTTCTTTTTTTCTTTTTTTTTTTTTTCTTCCTTTGCAACTAAAACGTCTCATAAATGGAGAAATATACGTGATGATGTTGGAAAACAAGTTCTTGAGCGAATCAAGAAGACGAAGTAATGAGGTTTTTCAAATGGAGTCAATTTCCCTTTCATTAAGCTCGCCTTCCTGCTAGTTTCTGAGAGACTTCTTTCTTTCTTTTTCTTTTTTTTTTTTTTTTTTTTTTTTTTTTGGAATTCCTCTAAACAGCTTATAAAGTAGAAAGAAAATAGAGACAGCGATAAGAAATGCGTCATAAGGAAAGAGGAGAATGTATAAAAGGAAAAACAAAATGAAACTAAAGCGAAGAATATAACTTCCCAGAAATTTCTTTCTACGAGAAGAGAAAGAAAGGAGCGATCACTTAATTTTCACATTTGATCGAAATTATAATGAAATACATTTTATTTAATATATTTTTCTCTTTATATTCTTCTTTCACTCATATTATTGATAAATATGTAAATTCGATATAGCGTAAGCTTTATTATTCATGTTTTTCAATTATATTATGAGATAAATGTACGATCATGTGCTTTGCATATAATCGAAGGAAAAAAAAAAAAGATAAAGCACTAGAAAAAATCGAAAGAAAGAGAGATAGATAGACCTGAGATGAAAAAGACAGAAAGAGAGAGAGAGAGAGAGGGAGAGAGAGAGAGAGAGAGAGAGAGAGAGAGAGTTTACTTAAAATGTTCGCGACAAACCGATCCAATTATTTTCCACGTCTCGTCGCGGACAAAATTACCATTGGGTACTTTCCCCCAAGGTTCTTTGCATCTTCCAATGGCGTGACTTCGTTGAGGTTCGGCGAGGATGCGAGTCTACCGGTAATTTACTTTTTCTATTCTCGTCCTCTCTCCTAGAGTTACTCTTTCGATCTTGCTTCTTCTTTGCTTTGCCTTCAGTCGCCCTTTTTTTACCCCGTTCCCTTCTTGAAAATTTAATCGCGAGGAACCGTGACGTTGCCCTTAATACGATTCTTTACCACATCTTCGGTTCTTTTCGTTCCTTCAACGAAACTTTTCATCGATCCACCTCGAGTACCATGAAAATTCCAACGATACTTTGTAAATTTCTAAACTATTAATGAGAAAAAAATAATAAATAAAATACATTGAAATAACAAATATTTAATTATTCGTTCAATATAATGAAGTATAATGAGAAAGGGAAATTTTCTATAATCTTTCTCGATTTGCAACGTAATATATCTAGGTTGCATTATTTTCACAAAGAGATTCGCAGAAAAAGGAATGAGCAAAAAAGTATCTATCTGTAATATTTCACAAAGAGATGTTGAAAGTTTCATTCTACGTTCTTACATTTTATATTTTCTCGAAGGGAAATTTGAGACAAATTTGAAAAAATATGTCGATTTAATATTTCATTGTAATAAACTTGATTCGATTTAAATTTGAATCGCAATCAATTATAAATCAATTTAAAGATTCACGTAATCTTTAGATTATATAATTTCAAACATAAATCTAATGATGATAATAACGATTGGATATTAAGTAGCCGATAAAAGGTTACAAGATATGATCTAAAGTATTGTACTTTAATATAACATGTATTTTGCATTGATTTTGTTAATATAAGATGCCTTATCGGCTCACGTCGACATTATCCTGGAATTCTACTTGCCCTCTCTCTCTCTCTCTCTTTCTCTCTCTCTTTCTCTCTGGATTTCTCCTTTTAGGTTTAAAGGAAAGGTTTAAAGGGAGAACGATAAGAGGATATCCTCTCGGTGTTATAGCATGGTAGATACGATTTTATCAAAATGGCCCGAGGACATACTGGGGGGCTTATTCCCCAGAGATTTCCGTAAAATGCATTGTCTATATATACTTCATACCCATCGTCGGGATGTTAAGATACTAACCGTTTTACGATTTTCTCTGTACCTTTGGGATATGATATGCTTTTAAGTTATTTGCGAGCGAATGATACATCGTTTAATACCACTTACTTCTTTCTCTTTATTTCTCCAGTAGATAAATTACGGTAGAATAGTTAGAACATTATGCGCTGTTTTAACGAGCTAAATTTCTTTTTATTTTTATCGTGCATAAGTAAATAAGTATCAAACGATAAATTCTTCGTATTTATCATCGTAATATTATTCTAAATTCAAACTATGTTTGTTTTCTTTTTCTTTGCCAGCAGAATCAAGTGCAAGCGTCGTAATGAATCAAGAACTTTGGTACTCCGCAACGATGACTTCGATAGCTTTGGCTACAGCGATACTGGCGATGACCGAAGCCTTGACAAGCGGACGACTTACGAACGCTGTACTCGGTACAAGGTAGCTTGTCCGCGACATTAACGAGAACATCACTGCCACTGTCTGATCCGAATACATCGTCCATGTAAAACCTAGTAGTCTAGGGCTTCCAGTTATGTATGTTACTATGTATTGAAGTAGATAGTCGAATAATGATGATTTTTATTGAAAACGAATGAGATGGAATAAGGTGAAATGAACAAAAACGAAAAAGGAAATAAACAAAAATAGCCTGACGACGACGATAAAAAGACGGTGACACGTCGCGTTAAGAAAAAGACCCCATTGTAAAATCGACGACGACCTATTATTATACATAATGCAGTTACTTTTGAACATGTTATCTTTTTGATGTAAATTGTTGATTAAGAAGAGTCAAAGAAATGTGAAGAACGAAGATTCGTTCGTTGAAGTGAAATAAGTATATAAAAACGAACGAAAAATTGGTGCCAGGTTAAATGAAGGGAGAAGGAATGTTGTGCGTTGGATGACTACGAGTTCTGGCGAGAGAGGAAAATGTTGGACAATCAGGAACTATTTTCGATTTCCTCTCCCAATTACGTCGAAATATGTATGTCTAACTATTGCCTCTCCGCGAGACACGAGTTGTTCTCTCAGATTTTCTCTTCTACGATTAAGGATACGCCAATGTTCAGCGACGATGAAAAAATAATAATAATAATAATAATAATAATAATAATAATAATAATAATAATAATAAAAAAGAAAAAAAACAAATAAGGAAAAAAAACGAAAAAAAAAGAAAAAAGAAAAACAAAAAATAAGGGTAGATTATAAAATTGAGATAATCCTCGTAACGATCGGTATATTATAACGTTAGCGCAGCTACGGCGAGCGGCAACGTTTGGCTCGATATCCGCTCCTTTTAAGACGCCTAACAGTGAATGCGAAGAAAGAAACGATAGGTACTGGTTTGTAATCTGTACAAATTGTAATAAATTACAGTACGAACAATACTGATCGATGTTCCTTTCTTTCTCTCCGTTTTCAAGTCTTCCCATTTGTTTTCCGTATCTTCAGAGAAAAGAGTGGATAAAAAGGAACGCTTTAACGATTATTATATCGATAAAAGTTCTCTCTTTAATAATCGGATATTACAAAGTACAGTACTCGTTTTAAACGTTTTCCATTTCAATAAGAATCGAAGTACTCCAGAGAAATAATGAAATAGTGCTTTGGAGCTTTTATCAAGCCTCAAGAAAAGAGCTACATTTTCTTCTGCATGACGAACCATCTATAAAATGATCAATTACAAGTAGTAAAGAAGTTGAGAAATTGATATATGATATAATCAAATAATATCCAAAAATATTATATACCATTATATATAATTTTATAAATAATTTTACGATACAAGTGAACTATTTCGATCGTTCGATATTTTTTAACAATTGTTCACTCAAACATTGATACCTCTACACAATTAGATCAATATTAATACATGCACTCCAACTCATTCATGCACAATGCAATTTATATCTCATTTTATATAATATTTCTTTACAAAAAAAAAAAAAAAAAAAAGAAAAAAAAAAAAAAAAAATTTAATCGTAAGCATCGTTAATTTCTAAAAGTTCTTTCTTTATCGTTACATTATCATTTACATTATCTCACAATACTTATATTTTTCTTATATCTTAAGAGATCAATTAATAATATCTATTTTACTTAAGCTTTGATAATTTTCTATCCTCTTACATTAAGAATTAATTAAAATAATCGAACGAATTGATCTTAATACGTTTCTACAAAGTGACTTTAGATGTTAAAATAAGTGATGGTTGTTAAGTTATATGATTCGATTTTAGTACCATTTATAGTACCACTTATATTCACTAGAAAGAAAAGAAACGTATTTCGTTCTCTCTTTTACTGAATGGATACGAAGAAAGGTAGGCTATAATCGACGATGACCGTGGTGATGGCGACATTGGTAGTAGGACTACTGCCAGCATTGGTGGTAGTGGTGATAGTAGTATTAGTGGTGGTGTTAGTACCGGTGAATTGAATAAAGTAGCGGAAACGAAAATGAGAACGTAACTGGGACCACCATGGAATTGACGTTAATCAAGAACACGCAGACGACCGTAAAGGAGAACACGTAGCCATTTGGTCCATCTGGCTTCTCGACGAAATTAAAACCCCTCGCTGCGCACGGTAAGTTCAGACCCGTACACGTATCCGTCGTATCGTGCACGTGCCTGTGTTCTTCCCTTTGAAAAAAAAAAAGAAGAAGAAAGACGGAGAGAGACAGAGAGAGAGAGAGAGAGAGGGGAGGGAGAAAGGGGGGGGGGAGAAAGAGGGAGAGAAAGAGACGAACTTTCTTTATGGGGAATCGTGTAATTTCGAGAGAGAAAAAGATCCTATATTGGAATATCACGCAAGATAAGTTTAGTGTCGAGAAATTGTTTTCCCTTTAAATGAAGGAAAATATCTTAAAATATAAACAAAATAGACAGAGTAATGTGAAATTATGTATATAAGTCAAATTAAACGTTGCACCCAAATTGAGCTTTTTTTTTTTTTTTTTTTTTTTTTTTTTTTTTTTTTTTTTTTTTTTTTTTGAATTCATCACGATATAGATACAACTTTTATATTTCATCAGATTGATCATTTTCGTCGAATGCCTATTTATAATTTTGAAAAGATTTTTTGAAACACGACAAGATACTTTTCTACCTCATCATTCTCGACGCATTATTATACCATTTCGTAAGTTGTACAATGATAATACGTACTATATATAAAAGACAAGCATTCTACGTTAATTAACGAGATTTACTTTTTCCTGCTTTTCCAATTTTACTTGCAAAGGGAGAGAACGAGAATAAGCGAAAAGTAAATTCTAAAGAAAAATATCTCTTTTATCTTCATTACTATCTCAAAAATATACTACGAAATAATCACTATCATACATATATATATATATATATATATATATATATATATATATATATATATATATCATCTAAATAGATCACTTAAATTTCTTGTAAAGCAAAAAATATTTTTTACGTAATGTACATAGTGTCAATGAACTAATATCTGACAAAAATATTGTTTCCCAGGGTCATTTTTTACGAAGCTATCAAAGCGTGCGATCTCGATAAACTTAAACATACGCAAAATTTAAATATATATGTATATATATATATATATGACAATCATTCTTTAACTATAAACATAAAAAGGCATTCAATTTTGTAAGAATAAATAACATTAGTTGTAGAGAGACTCCTTTGTTTTTCATTTCAAATTCAAAGTGCTATTTCGGTCTACTTTGTCATTAATTTCTATGCCAACATTTCTTCGTTCAGGCACGACTAGAACTTAAACCATAAAACGTTACCAAATAACTGCACTAAACTAGAATGGTGCTTTCTCTCTCTCTCTCTCTCTCTCTCTCTCTCCTTCTCTCTCTCTCTCTCTCTCTCTCTCTCCTTCTCTCTCTCTCTCTCTCTCTCTCTCTCTCTCTCTTTCTTTTTCTCGACGAAGGGTGGGAATCTGCGACAAAGGAACGGTGAAATAATTAAACGTCAAGTAAGTAAAACAAAGAAATTCTTACGAGCGACAATTTGTGAGGGGAACAAAATTTAACCGGGTCATTCGGTCAACCTTCAATGCTTATGCTTTCTTATTCTTCACTGTATTTCCATTCTTCGCACAGACGAATTAATTCTTTTTATTTTTTTTTTATATATTACCGCATATATATATATGGATGTATACCTAAACAGATATAGAGAGAAGAATCTAAGTCGATAATCTCTAGAAAGAGAAAGAGAGAGAGAGAGAGAGAGAGAGAGAGAGAGAGAGGGAGGGAGAAAGAGAGGAATGAGAGAGTATATTAAGCGAAGCTTTGTGCTCTTTCGATAATTAGCGAATTAATATCTCCCTTGGGACATTAAGGGAGGAATCCTCTTGAATCCCTTGAACTATGGACTTATCGTAAGGCTCGGTTTTAGACATCTTATCCGATAGAAAGTTTATTCCTCTTTGCATCTAACTCTCTCTTTCTTTCTCTCTCTTCCTATTTCTAAAACTAAAGCTATCAATTATTCTTAGCCAAGCGAATCTAGTCGTGTTTCATCGTCGACGAAGGGACAGAGACGACATACGAAACCACGAATCGCTGGTCTGCAATGCTACTTTAATCCGACTAGATTCGTTGCAATGTGTCGGCTTAAGCAAGAGAATAACCAAAGGTCCTACCTTCCTTCCGCTTTTCTCGTACAAACAAACTCGAATAATTTCTACGCTCATCTGCCTTTCTCTTTCTCTCTCTCTCTCTCTCTCTCTCTCTCTCTCTTTCTCTTTCTCTTTCTCTCTCTTTCTCTCTCTCTCTCTCTCTCTCTCTCTCTCTCTCTCTTTCTCTCTGTGTGTATACGTGTGTCGCTTGCTCACGTTCTCAATGTCTCGAGATGCAAATTTAATGAGTATTAAAGTCCTTCGCTCTATTATCATATGTATACCGAATCTAAGGGGATAATCAGACAAACGCATCCCTGAAGAATTAATTATTAGAATCACAAGAGTTTCGCACTTTCAAATTGTTTCAAAATCCTTTCGAAATATTGACATCGTATTGTTTATCCTATTAATTGGGAAGATTTTTAATCAATGAATGTAAATTCATAAAAAATTTATTTCTATTAAAAATGAAATGCTATACATTGCAACAGTGAGTTTTCGATAAATTAATGAATCATAAAATGAAGAACTCGAACATCGTAGATACAACGCTTTCTTAATGGAAGCGAGAAACGAATGAATTATTAACTTAATGAGAAAAGTCAAATCTTTGTTAAAAATTAATTCCTTCCTTTATTTTTTACAGTTAATAAGATTAGAATTAAATTCATTAAAATATACTAAAAGGATTATTTATTTATTTCTTTTCTCTTTTCTCAATTTAATATTTATAAAACGATCTTTCGCCGTTTATAAATCATCGACAAAAGAGTTTACGACTTTTGCGAAACAATCGATGCGAGTTCAAACGTTTCCTCTTATGATTTTTACTCTCATGATAAGATCGTTCTTTTCGCGAGAAAAACAGTCATCGATATCCGGCGCTATGGGAAATCCAATAAAAGAAAATCAAATAGAAAGAAAAATACACGAAGATTCTTCGAGTAAGGGAATAAGGAACATAAGAGAGATCGATGAACATTAGATTGATCCGACTTATACAAGTAAGAAAATATAAACAGACTTTTCCAAAAGATCGACAAATTATATTAACGTGATTATTTCTTAAAAAATTTTTATATTCTATTTACATATAATTTTTGTCACGTTTGAAATAATTTTTAAAGCACGATAAAGATAAAGAAAAAGGAAAAGAGAGAGAGAGAGAGAGAGAGAGAGAGAGAGTCATGAGAAAATACAAAGGAAAGGAAAAGAAAGAAACGATAAAAAGGGAAAAAGGTAAAATGAGAGTGAGAGAAAGAGAGAAAAACAAAGAAAGGAAGTCATGGAACGAGAAGATAGAAGTTGCCGGAGTTACGAGCTGATAACTCGAGCGTTCTATAAACCGGAGAGAGTCATGACAAATATTTGTCTTCGCGCTTTTTTCTCAGCGCCATTTTTGCGTCCCGTCTATGATATTTCAAGAACTATAGAAAGCAAGAGAGAATAAGAGTGAGGGTACAATGAGAGGGGTAAAATGAGAAGGGTAAATTTCATTGAGCAGAATTCATGGTAAATGAAATATGTAGTCAGGTAAAATGAGTGATCCGCGTTCTATATTTAAAACGCATAAATCGAACATTGTCCAGTGGTTATTGAAAAGCCAACTAGATTTTCCGTTCTATAAAATTGCTGATAAATAATTTCTCTTATCGGTCAAGATTTTTTCAGACATATCTATGTAAATACATTCGCATGTTTAATTATTTAAATGAACACGTGTTAAAACAAATGTGAACGGAAAATCGTGTTAAAATAATCATATTAATTATCCTCTTGGAAAGAATAAAAATCGATGAAAAAAGAAAATTAAAAAATCACTTAGATACGAACAAAGGATGCTTTTCAAGATACGTTGCCGGTGCACGTAACTCGCGTTCGACAAGGGAAATTTCGAATTCATTCGCGCGTATTGGAGAGCGATCGACAACGAGCCGGTTAAAATGCAAACGGCCTCAAGCCGTGCGATAAGCGATAAGCGTTGCTCGCTTGGTAAAAAGGAAAAAAAGGAAAAAACTGTTCGGGCAAAAAGATATCGTTAGCACCGTTTTTTCCAACTCCCGTTGCATCCCGAACGTCTATTTTCGACCCGGCCAAATTAATACCTTTTTAAGGCGAACACGGACATTACGATATACATACATAGGTATGTACGTAGCCATAGTGCTGGAAAAAACATCGTCCTGGAGGTAAAGGACAGGTAAAAAAAGAAAAGAAAGCTTTAATCCAAATCGTTCTAATTAGTAAAACTTTTTACGTCTTTCGACCGATTTGCCTAGCTGCGAGGATTCAAAATCCATTAATTAATTAGGATCGCGAAAGAGAGAAAGAGAGCATCGTAATCGTCCTTCCGAAAACTGCTCCGCGTAAATGCAATTCCGCATTACGAAAAGTGCGACGAATTCGATGGGTTGGACTGCACTGGTCGTTTGCACTTTTAATTAAACATCGTGACAGAGCAGACGTAATTAATTGGTACCTGCTAGCACTAGTACCATGTCCATCTCTCACCGCCTAACACTGACTCTCTTTCTTTTTTCTACACAAATTCTCTCTTTCTCTCTCTCTCTCTCTCTCTATCTCTCTCTCTCTCTCTCTCTCTCTCTCTCTTTCTCACACACACAGACACACACACGCGCATATATATGCACACAATTGCAAGAAAGAACGTTTCTGCGGACTTAAATTCCAGCTTCGGCTAGGCGACCGAATGGATTTGAAAAAGACGTCGAGTGGATATGCGTGGCGCCGTACGCGACGACGAGGAAAATCGTTCGACTTGTTCTATAGAAAAGCTTTCAAACCCCCCTCCCCTCTCCTTTCCCGTTCTTCCACCAATAAAGATGACGCACTTTTCGCCCTCGTTCCTCTTTACTTCTTTTCTTTCTCTCCTCCAATCGCCCCCTATTCTCTTGAAAGATACAAATATTTGCAGCTTTACGCGTCTCTTGTCGTAAGTCGAATCGATCGATTCGAGTGCATTCGAAAGGAAAGTATTTTCCCTGTTATTTCTTTTTGTTTTTCTTTTTCAAAACAGCAAAGATCGCGCAACAAAGAACTCGAACTTTAAAGAAAGATAAGCAAAGTACGCACGCAATCAAGAATCTGACGAGCGTAGAAGGAAAACTGGAACGATCGCTAGGTTGCTAATACAAGCGTATCTTATCGGAAAGTCGCTTTTACTTATTTTTTATTTGTTCGTTCTCATAGAGACATCCTGCTATCGGAAGAAAATGAGAAAGAAAGAGAGAGAGAGAGAGAGAGAGAGAGAGAAAAGATATAGTAGTTAAGGGAGCAGAAACGAACTAGGTTGCATTTGAAGCTTTCAACCGCGTATTCGTCGTCAGCGTTATAAACCAATCCGTCACGATTAGTTGTTTCTAACTTGACGCGGTCGTAGCTTCGTAAACTGACAGCGAGCGACCGTTCTATTTGGCTTATGCGTGCATGAATCACCATGGCATTAATACCGATATGGGCCGGTTATTGCAATTCAACTCGAAATGACGTCCCATCACCGAACTGGCAGGCCTCAACGAACATTTATCGTTGATATATCAATCCCGGAAGTCTCTGAGAGAGAAAGAGAAAGAGAAAGAGAAAGAGAGAGAGAGAGAGAGAGGGAGGAAAAGCGGGATGGAAGAGAGTGGTGGTAAAATCTCTACGGAGATTTGTGATAGTGGTGGTGCGTGGTTTGCAAGCGCGAAATGATATTCGCGCTGTGCCGATGAAATTATTTGTCGGTGACGTTGCATTTTAGGACGGGACGAACAGCAAGAGAGTGTACGACTCGCTGACCATCTAACACAAGCTACGCGTGGTATTATTGTTGATCGATCCGTTTACGCCTAGCGTGAACGAACGCACGCGCTCCTTCCGCTCGACGGAAAACCACCCCCTATCCGCGGAACGACGCTTGTTTGATAATCGACACGACCGCGAAACTTCCTCGGTTTTCGAAACGAATGATCGATGTGACGATTTTCTTGCGAAAATACACACGAGATACTTTATTCAGAAAAAAGAGAAGTTATAATTTAACCTGTTAATTGAGATAATTTTTTTCTTTTTTGATCGGTAAACATGAACGTATGAAATTGATTCCGATTAAAAATAAAATGATATCTACGAATGAGAACTGTACAAATAAAAGGTAAAATTTATTCGTAAATATTTATAATGATTAAAAAACTTCAAACGAAAGTAAGTTATTTATTTTTTTTTTTCCTTTTCACAAGAGTAAAGTTAAATCTTCGTAACTAAATATTGAAGTTAAATATTCGTATTTTAGAGTTAACAAGTTAATTAACAAATAAATTACGAATTTTGCAAAAAAAAATACGTATACACATACTACGAGATAGGATAATTGTATGAAATGAATAATAGAATTGAAATAATTTATTTTAATAAATACAATTATCTTTTGATTTTTACCAAGTGTTCGTTTTATGCAGTCTTTTTTTTTCTTTTTTTTTTTTACGCGTATAAAAATGGAGATCTGTTCAGTACGAAAATAAAAAAAGCTAGAGAAAAAGTCAATATAAGTTTTCAAAATATTTATTTTACATAGATTCACAAAAAAGAATTTTATTTGTTGTCGTCAGTATCGTACTTCAAAGTAATCAAATTTTTCTTTTTGATTGGTTCAAAGTTAAAGCAATCGTGTCAATGAAAATTTCGTTTTCATCACATTTTAGATATTACAACAGAACAATAAATTCAATAAAGATTATAGTGGGTTATATTTTCTGACCGCATAAACAGAGACCGTATATAAAAGTACCATATAAACCGTGAAATAATTTACTGCATATAAAAAGGAACCCGCGTATAAAAAGTATCATGTAAATCAGTAGATGAATGTAAAAGGTGAGATTTAAATATTCAACAAAAATCTGTTTACTATAATAATAGTAATAAATAATCAACTAGGAGAACGTGATATAAATCGATATTTTAGATATCTCATAATCCTCTTCCAGTATATAGAAATATCTGTATATGATAATTACTACAAAATTGCTTTAAATAAATAATCTCAAGGGATCATGGAACAAACGGAATTACACAAAACCGAGTATCTAAATAATGGCAATGTATCCCCAGTGATTCTTTTTTGACAAATATTATAATTATCTTCATATCAAAAGAAGTCCGGTTAATCGTTATGTGATACCCGATCTATTTCAGTTCCTCGAAAATGAGTCCTTTGAGAATTGGGATTATACTTAAATTATAATAATTAAAGATCGACATAACAAAATTTTATCATACTAACGAAGAAACATAGTGTATGCGTGCGAAAACTAAGCTATCACAGAAAACGAAAGGATATATGGTTCTTTAAGAATTTGGAAAATTGGATTTAGAGTTATGATAATGTAATAGCTTTGAAGATAAAAGGTTCGAATCTGTTTAACCTAAAATAACTAATATTAGAAAAAATATTTATGAATCAGAATAAAACAGCTATCCAATCATCGATTTTTAAAGGAAGGAGAACAAGATTTTCATGGAATTTGTGAAGAAACTTATATCAAAGTTTCCTATACGTTTATCAGTACAAATCGTAATTTTATATTGGTTGATATCAGAAGCAACGTAGTCGATAAGATTGCATTCTTACGGAATGCACCATATGCATATAAATGAGTCAAGATGACCAAAATAAATACATAGCTTGACTTGAATTATAAATTCTTATATTTTCGCATAGTATTGTATATAGTTACATAGTCATGTAAAATAAAATTGTAAAACTATATTTTCTTAATATATTATGATCTCTTGGATATTATTTAAATATATTACCATATTGAATTAAAATTATTAAACTAAATTCAAAGGCTATATTTTATATTCATAATTTCTCAAAAATAGTTTACTTTCTCGACAGCAGTTTATTTATTCGTATTGTCATTATGGGAATTACAGTTGTATATATCCAACGACTAAGACGAACCATATGCTAGTTCTCTCTCTCTCCCTCTCTCTCTCTGTCTCCCATCACGATTGTAACTATTATCATTAGCATAATACCATGCAACGATACTTTAGCCGAAGTGTAAATCCTGATGGGAGGACAAAGCCGAAGAGAGAGGCTCAAGCGAACAGCTTGACGGGTACCAGGTCACTTCATCAATGATGTTACTCGTCATGCGAACAAAGAGAGCGAATATGAATCCAAGGATAGGCGTTAATTAGCCATATCGCAATAGTAATGCACCGATTGATACGTAAATGGAGTGAGCAATTATGCGATGGAGTAAACAACAATCCGACCTAGTTGCCTACACCGCAGTCGTGCCAACAAAGCGACCCATACACCGCGTAAATCTACACCATCCCTTCTCTCATCGAGAAGGATGAATATGGGCTCAGAGAGAGAAGGGACTAATGTAACGAAAGCTTCAAGCTCGTATCACGTCGCTGTTCTATCTCTCGCCACCCAATATACGAACAGATAGCCACTACCCTACATCTCACATACACCACGAAATCGTTCTCGAAATTGCAATTACGATGGTCCCCGCCAGATCTCTAATTGGCAAGAAGCTGCCGGCGGGCGACGATCGATTTCATCTCGATATGTCGACTGATTTCTCTCTCGAAGACCCAATCGCCAATGGATTCGTATCTCTTGATCGTTCTCTTTCTAACTGTCTCTCTATCACTTTTTTTTCTTCTTCCTTTTAACTTAAGCTTCTTAAACTCTGCATTAACCATTCATCAATTCGTTCTCATCCTCTAAAGGCATTAATTATTTATCAACGCATAAATACGAGTAAACGTATTGAATTATTGTTCCTTTATAGGAAAATTATAGAGTAGAAGATGATAATATATGAGAAAGTGATAATATAGGAATCGCTATAAACTTCAATATATTGATCCCGTGTAATAGTGACTCTGCTACACTTAATATCTTAAAGTGTACTCTGATATCCTGATAAAACTATAATACAGTTTTGTAAACAATGACTAGGCTAAAAGACAAAATATATTTTTTCACTTGTCAGAGTTTTTATTATTTAAAGATTTTTACTTATTTATTAATTAAGCTATTTTTGTTGCTTAATTGACAAAATATTTATTTATTTATTTATTTTATAGAAACAAATATGAGATAGTCTAATTCAAATTAGATTTTCAAATAACAATTAAATAATTCTTTAAATTAATGTATTTCAATCCCCTGAAATCGCATTTGAATCGTATGTGAATTATATTAGATTAAACACAAACATGAAATAGTGATAATATGGGACTCGTAAAATTCCATTTCCCATGTGCCTGATTGGGCATATTTAGCTTATTCTGAATGTGATAAAGATATGTTATGTGTGTGACTTATTTTTTTTTAATCTACAAATCTTCGTTCTGATTGGATTAATATCTAGACTAATTATAATTATTCATATACGATATAATATATTAAGATTTATGTTCAATATCTTTTCGTATTTTTCTATGCATTTATAGCGTTTATTTTCATGATTTGTGTATTAAGTATTGTTTTTGAATATATATATATATATATATTAACTATTTAATTTTTTCAAGCCTAAATTTTTCAATTACTTTCGATTTAATTAATATATGTTTTGACTAGACTAATTTTTTTATTTTGATACTTTGAAAACATAAAAACAAACACTATGTGAAAAAGTAATAACATTACATAAGTTATTACCAATAATTTGCTTGATTTATAGATCAATAAAAAAGATCTTTCTATATTACTATCTTCTCACTATACTGATGTATATGATACTCAAAGTTAATCATTCAATGTCTTGAATATTTACGAAAAAGATAAGATTATCGAATTAATCGATCAATTCTTATCGCGAAATTGATGAAGTAGCGCACCTATGAATGAAATTAAAAGTAGAGGAAGATTGGAATGTAATGAAAAAGAGAGTAAAAGTGGAGGAACGACGAGATACGAAAAAATTATAGCAGAGCATGTAAAATGCGTTGCAAATTGAACGGCACCATTAAATAATTTAGGTGCAAGTGGCGTTGAAAGGCGAAGCGGGCCGTATTTTCCGCTTCAACATTTTTATCCCATTGACGCGGGAGAAACGTTGCGGAGAGAAGCGCGTGCGTTCTCTCCTCTACCCCTTTCGTGAAACGGGAAATTATATTTCTATTACGCACAGCCTGTATTTAAGCCATTATGCGTAGCCGTTCGTGAAATTTCACGCGAGAACGCGATTAATACCAAAGTAAATGAAAATGCTTGGAGTAAAAAAAAAAAAAAAAAAAGAAGAAAAAAGAAAGAGTGGTCCAAGCCAGTTGACGATGACAACGAGGAAGAAGATAAAAAAAAAATATATATATATATAATAAAATATCACAAATGATGAAGCGAATAACAAAAAAAAAAATAAAAATAATTAACACTACGGATCGAATTTTACCTGCAAATTAAGTTCTCTCCTTTTCCATAATTAATAAAAACGCGGCAAAAAAAGATTTCGAACAATATCGAAACATCTTATTCGCCGTAGATTTAAAAATGTTTATTGGAGAGAAAAGAAAAAAGATACAGGCAAGGTTTTTATTAATTGTCGAGAAAAATATTAAATTCCAACGTGATCGAGGAAAGACTAGCCTATAACGTAAAATGAAATTTCCTCGCAAGACGCTAAATTTATCCGTCGAGTTTCACTACTCTTGCCGTTCACCTACTCTCTCTCTCTCTTTCTCTCTCTCTCTCTCTCACTTTTTCTCTCCTTTATTTGCTAGTCATACTCGTAATCTCGTCTCTTGTCACTTCCATGCGTTCATTCGCTCATTTCCTATCTTCTTTTTTTTAATTTAATCTCGACGAATATATATCATTAAGCGAATGTAAAAACGAACAGAAGAGAATCCAAATCGCTCGGTTTATAACTTTATAATTGAAAAGTAGAATTCAGTGGCTTTTTATAAGTTAAAGTAACACACATTGAAATAACGATCAAAAGTAAGTTAATCAAAACCCCCGTAAAACTTCAATGCTCGTTGTTGAAAAGGCGTCAAGCCGTAGATAAATACGTAGGGAGGGTACTTTTAGCTTTAATCCCTTTTGTCCTGGTTGAAATTACGGTAACAATATGCGAGCGCGTATTTCTTCGTAATCGTGTGCCTCTTTCTATGCATAAGCGTACAATTTATCGTGCACGGAAAAACATACCGTACACCGAAAATTCTCTTTTAGGATAGCGCGAGTGAAAGAGAGAGAGAGAGAGAGAGAGAGAGAGACAGAGAATTTATTTTCGTCGTTGCTGTTGTTCCCTCCAAAATAAATTTTGACTATAAACGTTAATTACACATACGTTTACGGTAAGGAAAACCATCCAGAATAAGAAAGAAATTCATAATAAATCTATCGTTGAGAGACGAATAAACGAAACGATCTAATAAATAAAAAAAAAAAAAAAAAAAAACGAATGTATTATGGCCAAGTACCACCCATGGAGAATTGACACGTTGTGAACGACAACGAAGACGACGAAGACAATGGCTAGAATCCAAAAATATTCGTCGACAAAATTCTCATAGGTTATTTCGTCGCGACTGCGGAATGCTCGTCCGTTTGTTCGCGTTCGTTTGCCAAAAGGAAGGTTAAAAGAGAAGGAAGTTGGTAGTCTTCTTTACTCTCCTTTCTTCCCCGAATATATCCACATATGTACACACATAAGTATGCAGTTTTCATCGACGGAAGAACGAGGAGACATCGGTAGAATTTATTCTCTGGTCCACTTCGACGCTCGACCTCTCATCGTGACTCGATTCGCGAGCAATGTACTACCGACTATAACTTGTTTTCTATTCCCATCGTTCTTCTTATATATCACGTCCAATGATTATACGTGACCGGTACATCGTTGCAATTGACTTCCTTTAGGAAAGAACATACATATCTCTCGATCGCCAAATCGAAACGCTATGAAAACGTTATCGGAAATCACGACATGTATTGGTACAATATTTAGAGTATGATTTTCTTACTATGTTTTGAAATAAATTTTCACATATTCTCTTTACAATTTATACAACTCTTTCTTTTCTTTATTTAATTATTGTAAAATGTATATATATATATATATATATATATATATATATAAAACATACATTATCTACGATAATTATAAATTTATAATGGACAACAAAGTACTAAATGGCATAAATAATCAATGTTTCATCTTGCAACGAATCAGACAATGTTATATGAAAATAAAAGTAATAAAAAAGGAAAACAATTTAATGTAAAAAAGAAGACGATGAAAAAAAAAAAGAAACAAGAAGATACTAATTCAGCGATCATCGAAATCTCTTCTTCTTTCATCGGGATAGCTCGCGAACTGCAGTCGCTCGTTTTGCATATCAAAACGCAATAATAGCCAAGAGAAAACGAACCTTGGCGATAACTCGCGCATTAAATGGTAATCCTACGATAATCGTGACGTCTACTCGAAAAGTGAAAATCCGGCGAGTATTTACATTTCACGAAGCATATGCTGCAAACCTTCGCTTCATTCTTCACCTCCCCTCATCTTTCACTCAACAGGCGAATTTGCTAGTATCGTTTAAATGTAACTACGCATATATGTCTTTCTTTCTCTCTTCTCTTCTCTCTCTCTCTCTCTCTCTCTCTCTCTCTCTCTCTCTCTTTTTGTCTGTCTGTCTGTCTCTGTATGCATATAAAACCCTCTTGGCTTGTTTCGCCATGAATGGAAGTTTCATGTTTAGAGATTAAATACACATTCCGCGTCAATGTACCGCGTGTGTACTTTATGCCGGACAATTATAAATATACGAGAAAACTAATGGTAGTGGTTAGCTTTCGAAGATAATTCCGCATGGTAGTTTTATACGTAGATAGCACTGAATCTAGATAATTCGTAGAAAGAGCCGAATTATCTAACCAGGAAGTCCTTTAAACTCTCTCTCTCTCTCTCTCTCTTTCACTCTAACTTTTCTCTTCCTTCCATCTCCTTTCACCCTTTTTGACTCCTTATCTCCATCGACTTACTCTCTTCTTAACCCTCTCACCACCACTACCAGCACTTTCTCTATTCCAGAGGCTGACTTGCAATTACAGTTTTCCGAGAAGACCTCCCTCCTCTGACCCATGAACGCTCATTAAAATTACATCAACGTCAGTGTATAGAGAATGAAAGAGAGAGAGAGAGAGAGAGAGAGAGAGAGAGAGAGCAGCACCTACTTAGAGTAGCAACGCGCTGAAATGCGGTTAGGGATTTCCGACAGGCACTCCGAAAGCCACGTCGTCGTTCACTGTTGCCTCTCGGACCGGTCTTCACTGTTGTATAAATGTGACGACGTCAAAGGATAACATGGCTAGTCATTTCACAAGAGAAAGTGCTCGGTTTGCGTCTTCTTGAACAATAACTTTTGCTGATTTTCACGCCGTTAACAATCTCGTAGAAACGATAGAGAATTGTATTTACGCGTCTCGATGATAAATTATATTCAGTACGTCGTTAGAAACGAAAGGGAACGAACGATATAATCTCTACACTTCACTCAAAAGAGAGAGAGAGAGAGAGAGAGAGAAGTAATATCAAAGATCAAGAGAACAATAATTTTCGAAGATATTTTTGCTCGATGAAAGACCCTCGTTGAAAATTCACTATCAACTTCGTCGCCATCATCGAGATACCTGATTCAACATCAGTGAAATAATTTAGTTCGGAAAAGAGATCCAAAGGAAAAATGGTAAAGAAGAATTTCCAGTGTAATTCCCTCTTTCATGCCTTTCAAAAAAATCCTCTTTAATCCTTGGTACATTCGACCGTACGTATCTTCCATGTATATGCTTCATATATGCCTATATGTATACTCCTATACCTATGTCTATATATATATATATATATATATATATATATATATATATATATATATATGTATTTGTATATACGTATATATACGAAACGTATACATCAAAAACGTTGTCTGCTTCTGTATTTTAATTATCGCACGATCGTACGATAGATCGAAAAGGCTTCCCTCTTTTAATAGGCTATCATATGCCGATTCATAAAACAATATTTTCTAAAGAGTTAGCTTTGTATTTCGATATAAAATAAAATCAATTTATATTTCGATATTCTTTTCTACCAATATTCAATTTCATTCCTGTAAAACCAAGATTAAAGATACGCATACCGTAATTAAAGAGAAAAAGTCAATATTTTCAAGAGAAATGAAATTTTCTACGAGATAGCAACATTTGGCACATAGCTTAATATTCTAATCGAGTTTGAAGGAAGGAAATATCCCGGAAGGTTCTTCTTGCAAAATTGAATATACAATATGAATTTAATTTTCAAGAAAATATCTTTTCGTTCTTAATAATATCCGATATTTACACCGTTTTAAAAAGAAGAAGTCTTAAATAAACCTTTCTCGTTATCTTTTCACAGTAGTACCTTTATTCGATAAGATAGACCCCAGAGCTTTTTAACTTTTTCACTTTTACATCATTCCTTCGCTATTTTCTCTCTCTCTCTCTCTCTCTCTTTCTCTCTTTCCATCGTGTGAACCAAGTTATCGGCCGTTAGGGTATCAAGTTACGTCAATGTCATTGATAACCCGAGTCTGCTATTTCTCATCGGAATCCATCAACGCGGCTCGCTTTTCTTTGAGAGAATTCGTACTCTTTCTAACTAACGAACGGATTATCGATGAATATACACCCTCGTCCCCTTTCGCAGTTTGACGAAGTCCAGAAAAAGAGAGATGTGAATTTTATCACCTCTCGCGCGAATATCAACTGACGAGAATTGCCGTCGAAGTTCGCTTTCGTCCTCGATAACCGGGAAAACGTGTAAAACCCGTAGAAGGAAGTGCACGTCGTTGCTCGTTCGAGCCTCAAAAAATTCAACGAACGAGACTCGTATATTTGCTTGTAAATATCGTATGGTAAATCGACGTCCCAGCTTATTTTCCAAGCATCAATGAACGTTGCAAGGATTCGCGACGTGATCGAATTTTTTTTCTATAAAATTCAACATTTTGCAATACTACGATGATATTTCTGTAACGTATATATGTACGATGAAAGTCGATTAAGTTATAAACAAGGAAATAATTTTACGAAATTCCGATATATGTTATACATTTAAAATTTCCATATTGTAATATGTAAGGTAATACGTATTAATATACGAATAAATGTTAAAACATAATCGAGCAGAACAATCGATATCGAAGTAATGAGAAGTTATCCGATATCAAATTATCTTCTTAACTTTTCATCATAGACAGTTACTTTAAAACTTCGTTAAGATGACAGTTACGTCGAAACTTTCTTTACGAGAGACGGAGATAGAGGAAAAGAAAGACTTAACGTTATTATCTCATTATAAAAAGCGACACATGCCACGTCATCCTTTTTCATTTTTCTCTAACAAATGTAAGATATTAAAGAGCAATATACTACGATAGCATCGGCACGTTCGAGGCTGAAATCAAAAATAAAAGGGAACACGTAACGGCTGGCACATCAAACGAATCGTATCTCTCTCGATTGAAAGCGAAGGCCCTCGAGATGGATTATCGAGACGTACCTCTGGCACTGGTATCGAAGGTCTGGCACGTCGTGTCGTGCCAATCGCTGCAGTTCGCGATTTTCGCGCGAAAATTGCCGACGTGTCGCAGATTCGAATCGAATGAAATAATCCACGCTCGTGGATAGGCGATCGATGATGCTTCGAAATCTTTCAGTTTTTCATTTAAGAGTACAATAACGTTTCTGTCCGCTAAAATAAAAAAAAAAAAAATAAATAAAAAAAAAAAAAAAGAACACGTAAAAAAGAACAATAAACTGAACTAATCAATTATTGAACTATCTTTATTTTAGATCTCTAAATAAAAACTAAAAGGCTCTTTTAATAATAACAAGCCATTTATAAATTGTTAAAAAAAAAAAAAATTTATTTTTATAAAATTAGAATGATGTTTATTCTGACATCAATTGAAATAACTAAATATAAGTGCTCATGCGAATGGATTACGATAAAGTTGATTAAATTAAAGTATATTAAATTAAGATAATAATAATGCTCATTATCATCATCGTTATTGCAATTAAGGTTAAAGATTGTGTTGCTTTATTACTTTAATTTTATTAACTGTATAATAATTAATTTTGTTGAATATATTACATAATAAATAATTTTTTATTTAACTATTAAATAATAGCTGTTCGCAATAGCTACTAAAATGCCAAAAAATAATTACATTTTTTTAGTATATACTTTCATAATATTATAAAATAATAAAGATAATTTTATTTCTAAATCATATTGCATTATTAAATATTCCTAAACGTTTCTTGACAATAATTACCTTAAACAATTTTGAAAAATGTTGTAGATAATCACATGACAAATTTTTCGAACCATGTTGATGACAAATACAAAGTAACTTGATCATTTATCTTATATTAAAAAGCAATGAAAAATCGATTAAAACAATGACAATCAATAACTTCTATTATTTATATTTCAATTTATAAAAGAAATATGAATTAAACAACGATCATTATTGGAAATTAATATTTGAATCTTTTATGAAATGAAAACTACGAATAGCACGTTGAATATAATCTTATACTTGTCTTAATACTTGTTAAAATATTGCGTGAGAAAGTAAATCGAAAAGAGTGTGAGAAACTCATGAATTGTACGAAGGTAAAGGAGAGAAATAGAGCATTGTATTAATTCACTATGAGCTTTGAGAATGCAAAGTTTTAGCCCTTCTCTCTCATATCGGGAACACGCATCAACCCAAGCAACACGGATATTCTCGTTGTAGCATCTCCTGAGTAAGGTACCTACGTATACACAACACTATCCTCTCTATGTTGTCTCGAACGGTACTATACGACTTCGTCCTATTGTTAGTTTCGCCTATTGTTGAAAACAATTTCGCAGAGCTCCTATAGAAAGGGCGTGCGGGTTTCGTCGGCGGAAAATGTCTCGAGCGAATGCTCGCTCGTATATGATACGCGGAAATCGCGAATTTTGCGTTGTTGTTAGATGTCTCTTCTCTCTTCTCTATCATCTCTCTTTCCTCCTCCCCTCCCCCTACTCTCCTCTCTCTTTCTCTCTCTCTCTCTCTCTCTCTCTCTCTCTCTCTCTCTCTCTCTCTTTATCTCATGTCGTACAACTACCGCTGATGCAGGCAACAGGCCGCCTGACGACCGCGAGATTCACCGATAATAATACATCAGTTGAAATAACCGAATGTCCTGAGCTATTGGCTTTTTGTCGATCCAATAGATTTCATCGAAATATAAATCGTCCAGCGGTACGGTAAATTAGTCGCAACTGCGAATACGATATACCTACCTCTCT
Source organism: Vespa velutina (assembly GCF_912470025.1). NCBI lineage: Eukaryota > Metazoa > Arthropoda > Insecta > Hymenoptera > Vespidae > Vespa > Vespa velutina. The sequence continues at coordinate 4,855,158 of NC_062192.1, read as the reverse complement.
CTCTCTCTCTCTCTATAGATGAACCCGTAAGCGTGTTTCAACGCTTCATATTCACGCCCATGAGCATGAGATGATTCCGCTGAACATTCAATTCTCTTTAGCAAGTTCGACCTTTCGTTCGGTCAAATACTTCGTGAAAAGTAAAATAATTTATGCATTCCCATCCGGGTTCTATCGTAAATCTCTATAAAATTACCATTATCCATTTCGAAGTTTTGAACTATTAATATCGATCAAAAAATCATTACTAGAATTGGATTTGTTTAACAGGAAAAAAAAAGCCTTAAAAAAAAAAAAAAAGAAAAAAAAAAGAAAAAAAAAAGAATCTATGAAACGTACGAGCACGTTTTCAAGTTTACAATGATAATTTTTGATCAATTATTGATTTGGAAAGTGAAATGAAATATCATTGTAAATGTGATGTACAAGCGGAGGTGACGAAACGTTGCGGATTTTCTCGGCATGAATACCAACCTGATGAAACTTTACGGTGGAAGATCCGTCGAATTTACGGCATGCTGAGGCATAAATCGATGCCATACGACGGCAAGAGTATAAGTGCCTCGTATAAACGAGCCCCGCAATCTGTCCGTGCCGGTTTAGACAGCGAAACAACACGCTTTCATCTTAAGCCTTCTTACACTCGCCGAGATAAATCGTCGAGAGACTTTTCGTCGATTAACTTGACTTTCCCTTTTTTTCACTACAATCAGATAGGATCAAATAGGATATAAAAATGGGTATACATTTATTTTCTTTGCCGTTTTTTGAGATTTATAAATTATTATATTAATTATGACAGGACCATCGATGATTGGCGTATAATTTTTATTTTATAAATTTTCATCTTTTACAAATAAAAAATATAATATATCATCAAGCTCTTTTATATGCTCAGTTTTATAAAAATATTATTAAAGACATTAAAGTCAAATTTGTAGATTTGTATTCAATATAAAAGGATAGACGATTGATAATATTTTTAAACGTCCAAGTATGTTTCGTGAAGGATGAAGTACGAAAAAATAAAGATGGATATCAAATGGCTCAAAAAAATCCACATCCATCGGCTTTAAAAATTGTTTGTTGCATGATTGTCACGTCCGGTCCGACTTTTCAATTCCATCGAATCGCGTCGGGGCGATCGCGTGCAAATCTCGATGACTCGACTATAGGGAAATGACGAATGTACGTTTTACGATCGGCTGCCTAGGATTATCGGCTTTGCAAATCTACGGGGAATGGAGATAGAGCCAAAAGGTTATGCATCCACGGTCGCATTGAAGATACGATAATGCACACCGTTTAGCTCGATATGACGGAAACGTGCATATGACGCAAAACTAACGAGAAATCGTTCGTAGAACGATCAACTGCAGATACACCGACGTACGACTGTTTAATAATTGTCGAACGACTCGAAGCACTCGTTTCAATATCAATAATTCTCCTACATGATACTGAACCGATTCTGAGATTTTGGCTATTCGCTGATCGTTAGCTCGTTATTTTGCCATTTCATATTTAGAATTGTATTCTTGCGATTGACATGTAATTATACAACTAATCAAAACTTTGATACTTGAGATTAATGTTACGTGAATGTTATTCAAATGTACATTTTTATATGATACGTATTTATTAAATGTTAAATATTAACTTTCAAAGACGTACAATAGATACAAAAATTTTTTTTGTAATTATTAAACTCATGAGCACAATCGAAAGTGATACGTCTAAATAAATTCACGAATAAAGAGTGATTATGATAATCCATTCGTCCATCAATTTCGATTCGGACATCAAGCGGATGAAATGGTATAATAGGAGACAGGAGGGCTCACCATGAACGAGTCTTCGTTTTCAAAGAATCGTTTCGAACATGAGATGGAATATGCGATCGACAAGCGAGAAAGAGAAATTTATTCTGTGCTTGGCCCGACACGGATTTCGAGGGATAAAGGTATCAGAACGAATTCAATGAAGAGAGCCTATCGGTGTCCTTTATTAAGGAACCTTCGAGCCCTTCTCTGATCGCTCGACATAAAAAATACCGTAGCGGAAGGATCTCTCACATTGGCGACACACAAAATCGATTACCTCCTCCATTACTGGAAAAGAAAACGAATCGTAATGGTTACTATAATTTTACCGTTCCAATCGAAAAGACGCTTCTCTCTCTCTCTCTCTCTCTCTCTCTCTCTCTCTCTCGTTCTCTTTTGGTGTTTCGAACAGCTCAACGAAACCGCATATCCAATTTAACATTCAAGAGAACATATTAATTTCATAGAAACTCTCTCATGCAGCTAACAATTTCCAAGTTATAAATGATCAGCTATAAAACGTCTATGAACCACCATAGATTAAATCACAAAGAATGAACGAATTAAAAATAATTTATCGAAACGTAAGAAAAATTATCATAAAAAAAAGGATAATGATTAAAAATTAAAGCCATTACAGTCTTCCTGATCAAGGATTAGTTTATACGGTAGAAAGCAAGCGTCATTGAAACTCAATAAAGCACTGCCGTGTGCGACATGCTTTAGAAGGGAAATGAGACGAAATGACGATACGACGTGAAAGCCGTGATAGAAGAGTGAGAGAAGATGTCGCTATCAGAAGGCGTCGTCGTCAATGTCGTTGCCAGCCGGTTGTCGGTTGCTTTCTGAAAGAGAGGCTTCGATGAAGTCTTGCAAGACTCTAGGAGAACACGAGAACGTAGAAAGAGCAAAAGAAGAAGCGTGAGAAACAGGGACGACTCGTCCAAGGGCAAGAAAAAAAAGAAAAGGAAAAGAAATGTGTGGAATAGAAAGAGAAAGAGAAAGAAAAAGAGAAAGAGAAAGAGAGAGGAGTTATGTTAGGGTCGTTAGGAGGTTGTCGAGCATCTTGGATATTGGCCCTGATAATGGGCCATTCTCGTAAACGCTCGTTTACTCTCTTCCAGAAAACCCTTGAGAGTATTCTTCTTTTTTTTCTTTTTCTCCTTTCCTCGATCCGCGTCTACCAGGTAACACAGACATCCTTCTTAAATCCATCTTGTTAACGCGTGACGTGGGATAAGATAAAATCATCTAGTTTAAAGCGACACGTTGTCCGAACAAGAGGTGGACAAAAAGAAAAAAACAAATGACAAAGATGAGAATGACAACAATAACAGCTATTTTTCTCGAGCTCAAACATGTATATTTTTTAAGTACACAGATAGACGCGAGAAACATTTTTATAAATTTGTAATAATGTGCTTGATAAGTCGAAACATATATAAGTACGTTTCTTCGTACGTATTTTACAGAGAAAATACTTTCGAAAAACTTAATTAATAAATTAAATGAATTCGATAGTAGAATTTAAAACTTCATTAATTTAAACTTCCTACCAAACATAAGTGGGATTTACATAAGTGAGATTTAAGATCTCGAGAAGAGAACTATGATTCGGTTTATACGAAATATTCGTGAAACTATACTGCCATTAATGGACGATAATTTTATAAGAAAGTTTTATATCTACTTCTCAATTTGAATCTCCAAAGTATAATTTTACAAAAGAAATAACATTTGTTGAATATTTTTAAAACATTCCTATTATTTATATTCTCTGAAAAATAAAATCAATGAATATCGATTCGAGTCATCATACTTACATTATTATCATATTAACGTCTTATTGAATTTGAAGAAAGTCGTATATTAAAAAAAGGAAAAAAGAAAGAAAACAGAATCTAATCCGGAATGTCAAATGCACGAAAACTTTTCTTCCTCGAATTCTTCGTGCTCTTCGTCGTGGTCTTGAGCGTTTTAGCTTTAAAGCAACGGGATTATAGTAGTAGCAAACAGGCATGCTTCGAAGTATAACCAAAGGAAAAAAAGCTTCATAAATAATCTGAACTGCTTTCGACAGTTCTTGTTGTCGCCCTCGCCGACACTTCTATAAAAGGAATCTCGCATCTTCTTCTTCATCGTATTCGTACATCACATACCACATTTGGGAACATCCGAGGATGGCTCATTAATAAAAGAAATACATTTTAAACGTGAATTTTCATTGCATCCCTCTATGACTGAGAACGATTTATATATTTTTCTTTTTATTATTATAATATATATATATATATATATATATATATATATATATATATTACCACAGTCATCAAGAAATAATAATCACCAGGAAAACGACTTAAATCATTCAAAATTTCTGCCTTTGACACGTTCGATTTTTATTTAGCTATATACGCTCTGTCAAAAAAAAAAAGAGAGAAAGAAAATGTAAAAAAAAAAAAAAAACAAAAAAAAACAAAAAAAAAACAAAAAAAAACAAAAAGAGGAAATATTCTATTCAAAGCGAGATCGTTGTTGTCCCATTCAATTTTCCTCGTCTTTCTTGATAGATATCGACGTTTATCATAAAAGACACGATGGATAAAGGAAATTTAAAAAATATCGTAGAAACACGGAGCTTTCTTCTTTGAAACAAATAATTGCAAACAGAAAAAAGAAGGCATATTCTTTTCCGTGACGTCGAGATACGTCAAAAGCAGAGTTTCCCACGCCTAGAAGGCTTTCCGTTCCGTTTGCACATCTTCGCCCTTTTCTTTTTCCATCTCTCTCTCTCTCTCTCCCACTCTCTCTTCCTTTCTCTTCTCCTCCTCTTTCTCTTTTTCTCTTTCTCTCTCTCTCTCTCTCTCTCTCTCTCTCTCTCTCTCTGTCTGTCTCTCTATCTCTCTCTATGGAAAGTAGAAAAATTTCCAAGCGCTCCATTTCGGATGTCTTTCAAATGCGTATCCATATTCGTAGATATAGCTTCACACAGGAACGTACCTAGATTCCCAACAGTACGAATGGGAAGCGCGAATGCTAACATTTGTCTAGTGTCCGACTTTAAATAGAGATGCGAATCGCGATATCACTACGGCGATGCCTTTACGAATGAGTAAGCTGGACGTTACTTCTTCCTTCTTCTTCGATGCATATGTAGAAACGTGGAAATAGTTCGACGAGTAATACCTATTAATAATTAAATATGAAAATATATAAAAATTAAAACAAGAATAGATAATATATTAATAATGATATATTATGTATAAATGAAGTATATCAAATTAAGTGAAAACATTCATTTATTATTTCACAAATTATACATTATTTTAATCGAAGCACGCTCTCTCGTTCTATTCGAAATCTATAAATTCATTTATTCCTCGGGAAGAGAAAGAAAAAGAAAAAAAGAGGAAAAAAAAAAAAAAGAAACAAAAAAGAACAAAAAAGGAAGAAGGAAAAAAGAAACGCACCGCTCTTTTTCCAGTTCCGTAAAGCGAGCGACGAGACGACGAATTCGTAAGGTACTTTTGGTTATCCTAAATTCATACATCTTCACGATGCCGTCTCGTTCCTTTATCGCAACTCGTCATCACGGTTCATCACCCGCGAAACGCTCGATTTTATTTCATTTCACGTTACCCTCTCTTGCTCTCTTCCTCCGTTCATGCTAGCGAAACCGGTTCATCATTCGTCAAGCATTTCGCCTTAGCAAGCGATTCGCATTCGCGGTGAAGAGGCGTCGATGCGTGAACTAGAGGGGAGTGAAGAAGAAAGAAAAGAGAGGAAGGAAGAAAAAGAGAGAGACAGAGAGAGACAGAGAGAGAGAGAGAGAGAGAGAGAGAGAGAGAGAACTTTACTCCTCTCTTCCAGATCTTCTCTCCCCGAGTCTTTTTCCCTATATTTCCACCCTCAACGACGCCTCTCGCATCCGACCTCAATACCTCCTCTACCATTTCTTTCTCTCTCTCTCTCTCTCTCTCTCACTCTCTCCTTCTCTCTCACTCACTTCATCTTTCTTTTCTCCTTTAGATACACCACATACTCACAAATACACACATACACACATACACACACACACCTTCGACGACTCGTCTTCAGACTTTGATCCACCGGTAAGTTTCTACCAATGCGAGATGAAACTGATGGAAAGGAGTTGTAGAGTTTCTTGAAATGGGAAACGAATGAGTGGATCTATCCTTTTCCGCGCTACGAAAACCCTTTAGGATTTAGCAACCCTACGATTCAAGTGAACTTTAACCGTATAAAATGTTGGACCTTTTAATAGATTCAAATCTTTTTATGGATTTAAATTACTTAGTTACAATGTTATAGGATTATTTGTCTTAAACTAATATTAATTACATTATTTTCTTTATCTATCATTATGATATCAATGATCTCGTTCATTCGTGTTTCGTAATGCGGTTAATGAATATAATTTCAGAATAAAAAGAAAAAAAAATAAATAAATAAAATTGTGTTCATTGTTAAAGATCATTCATAACTAAAGCTTTAACTAATATCTCTCTTTTTTTCTTTTTTTTATTCTCTCAAACCTGGTCAAACCTTAGATCACTAATACAATTTTCTTATATGAATAGCCATCGATAATTATAATTAACGATCCAATCCCCTAATGCTTCCTTATTAGTCGATAACGGAGCAAGAGAATTTCTTGAAAAACAATTTCTAATTCGTAAGAGTAGAAATTATTATTATATGTTTAAACGAAAAAATATATAATAATTTCTGATAAACGGAACGACTTTTTTTGAATTCACATTTTGATTATAAAATATCGAGATTTCTTTACGATAAATAAACACTGCAAGATTAACGAATATATCCAAGGGCTTTCGATGAGCTTCTTTCGAGTTTCACGGCCGTTCTTTACCTTTCGAAGGGACAGGCATCGGCCATAAATTTTGTCGGATACATCCGATTATTGGTACGCGAGCAAACGGGCACTATTTGCGACACAATACAAGATGATGCAGGAGTTCCTTGGGTAAGGATTTATGAAGCAATACTAAGTCTGGCACTGACCCAACCGGCCAACAAGTCCACCGACGCTCGACACGTCGAATAAACAAATACGGAAAGGATGTATTCCCTCTCATACCTTTTCACTCTTATTTCACTGAAATGAATAATTTCTACAATCCTACATTGTCCCTCTTTCAATTTTATTTTATCTTATTTTATTTTATACTACTATATAATATACTATTGTATTGATCATTTTATATTAACTAATTTAAATAAATATTTAAAGAAATAAAAAAAAAATATATATATATATATATACTCAGATATATACATACATCAAATATATGTGACCATGAATGAAATATATAATATCACTTATGATCAAATATGTTTATGAACTCAATATTTTCTCCTTCTTTCTCTCTCTCTCCCTCTCTATCTATCTATCTATCTATTTATCTATCTATTTATCTATCTATCTATCTATCTATCTGTCTATCTATAACAATCTATCTTTCTCAAATAAAGAATTCACATCACGTGAACGTGGTATCACTTCCTTCCAGAGGGATCAGAGTTTTCTCTAAAAATGCATCTTCTCTATCATACACTCTGAAAGTCCACTGTTACACGGAAGATAAGTATCTCATTCCTTTTCGTAGAGAAACGATTTTTGCATCGTTCTAAAACTTCGAGATTGCGGGAAATGTGCAGCGGCATACGTGCGGAAACGTAAGTTACACGCGCATGCGCATGAAAAGAAAAAAAAAAAAAAAAAGAAAAGAAGAAGAAGAAGAAGAAGAAGAAGAAAGAGAGGAGCTTTCTGGATTGTATCCAGCACCTCGGTACTTTCATAAAAGAGCCGTATTCCTGATATTTCATGGTATTCCAAGCCTTCTCACTCTTACTAGTTATACATACATATAGCTATAAATACGTAAGTATACGTGTTTGACTGCAGACAAACGCTTAAGAATCACTTACAGTGGTTACCTACGAAAAATATGCCCGAATAATCCCAAAGGAAAGGTGTATTTCAAACTTGATCGCTTTTTCCCTTTTGTCTGGAACAATAGTCGGCATATTTCGTCAAACGTTCGAACGTCTTTAATTGGTACGAGGAAACCATCGAACGTGACGTCCTTGAATCTATTATCCTCCTTTTCTCTCCTACTTCTTATTTCATAAAAAAAAAAAAAAAAAATTATTCATTCGTTAACATATCTCTCAAGGATCAAAAGTACAAAATCTCAAATGAAGAAAAGCGTTCGTATAATGACAAAGCTAAAGAGTCGATTGAAAAAAAAGTAGATTGAGAAACGGGAATATTTTACTTCTCGAAGAAATCGAAGAAATATTGTTCATTCTTGCGATTCGAAATAAGAAGAAGAAGTTTGTCCTCTAATAAACGAAAGAAAGTTGAATCTCGCGAATACGAGGAAAGTTGGCTTGATAATTGCTCGCGATCATCAGTGTCGAAAAGAAAGAGAAAAAGAGAGAGAACAGAGAAATAAGAGAAAAAAAAAGAGAGAGAGAGAGAGAAAGAGACAGCTATGAGATCAAAGAAAAAATTAAAAAGAAATCTTGATGGCTTTTATGGCAACAATCGATATTCGTTTATTTTCTCCCTCAAGTATGAAACATTGCAAAAGTGATTATTATCTTCTATTCGTTCAAGCTTTATAAAAAGTCGATAATACTATGGAACGTTTTAAACTTACGGGCCAAATGTATAAACCATGTTAATTATTCGCTGTAAATAATTTTGCGTGGAACGTACAATTCAATGAGTAAACTTATTTCAATAACTTCAAGTAGATACATCTGATAATAAAGGGAACAGAAAAGTTAAGTAATTCATAACTTGTAAAAGTATATCAAATTTCTTCCAATTTCTTGACTCTCTCATCGTGGATCATATTAAATAAACGTTTATTAAGCTACATTCGCAAGTATTATAATAATGACTTGATATTACACGGAGCAATGTCGAAGCATCCATTTCCTTCTCTTTCTCTCTCTCTGTCTCTCTCTCTCTCTCTCTCTCTCTCTCTCTCTCTCTCTCTCTCTCTTTCGACGTAATCAAATTGGTCTATCCCTGCAAATTCGATTACGCTAGCTAGTATACGCGAGGATGGCACTTAAGGCTATGGCTATCCTTTGCGCTTATGTGTATATTGACATGTGGCTAATCAAGAATTTAGTATCTATATCTCGCTCTTATCTATTAACTAAGTAGGAAAATCATATTGTTTCTTGATCTGGTAAAATCATTGATAAATCAAAATATCTCTAAAAGTGATTTAATTTTTATTAAACGATAATCCTATTTCTCTTTCAATTTCTTTAACTTTCATTTTTTACGGTAAAAAATTATAATATTTTCATAGTTCTACACTGTATCAACGATCGCAATATAATTGAATTAACTCGAGAAAGACTATGCTCTTTAAGCAAGTTAAATTTCCCGTTTTACCAATAAATAAAAGATTCACAAAAGTTGAAGTACCCGTTTTCGATGTTTATCGATAATATCGAATTTTTCTTACTTTTAACGAAAGTCAAAGCTAGTCTCCCTTTTCAATATATTATTAATTATCGACATAAAATACGAATAAATATGATTTTTGTGGAAAGAAATGATTTCAAAAAATGTTCATCAAAAACTTACCAATTTATAAAAGAAAAGAAGTCGTATCCTCGTAATTCTCGTACATCATTCATTTTTCTTCTTAAAGTTGACGCGATCGATCTTGCGCAAATGCTTCCAAGTTTACCGGCGGGAGATGCGACCAATCTGAATGCCAGCCCTTCGTGGTATCCTGCAGTCGCGATACCACAGTTATTGCATTACTGCGAACGAGCATTCCTCTGGTTACGGTATCCTTGTACTACTAGGAAGCTAGTGACAACGGCCTATTCGACTAGAAGCCGATGATTTTCCGAGCCGATAGATCTTGTCGGTTAATGGAATCCTAAACGGTCAAGATTACATTTTTCTTGCTCTCAGTTACTCGAAATAACTTAGATTATGGTTATATTCGTTATATTGAGAATACTGATAAGAATTACTCTCAGTCGTGTTCAAATAAAATAAAAAAAAAACTATGAAAAAAGGCAATCCACAAAATCCAATAAATTTTCTTATAATATATACTTTTACGATATAGATAATTACATTATAATTATATCGAAGTTGACTTAAAAGTCAAATCGTTAAGGGGAAAAAGAAATAAAAAAGAAATCACGAAGAGAAAAACTTTAATTATCGTTGGTAACAACTTTTTCTTTCAAATATATATATATATATATATATATATATATATATTTTATATAGTCCTAATTACGAACTCGTTGGATAATTAAAGCGGGAAAAGACGAAGAGACTATGATATTTTGATATAGTCTTTATGATTCAAAAGACCATTCGCGTTACTGTTCCTCGTTATGTCGTTGCTGACTGTGAATGACCGATTTGTCAGTAAGCAGAGCATTGTGTCATTGTGAATGTAAATTCTCTCTGCCGCTTGACGATTAAGTCGATGCGGAACTCTGCCCCAACGAGTACTGCTATAGAGAGAGGGAGAGAGAGAGAGAGAGAGATTGCATTTAAACAACAGCAAGGACGAACGAGAATCGTCCTCTTAATGTTCTTCCACGAAAAGCAAAAGCGGAGAATCCTCTTACAGAATATTATTCATCCTAAAAACGGTCGTCGCATAGTCCATAGTTCTATATGGCAACACGATCATTCATCTTTGCCCATTAAAGTTTCGAAGTTATCAATTATAAATATCTTTTAATATTTTCCAAAGGAAAAAAAGATATTTCTCGATAATATCATTTTTCCATATTGTATATTCGATTATTATTAAAAGAACAAAAAGTTAGCTTCTGCTGCATTATCAATTAATTTTGTTTATTATTTATTTTCTAATTGTAAAACGTAATTAAAAAAAAAAAAAAAAAAAAAAAAAAAAAAAAAGAAAGAAAGAAAGAAAGAAAGAAATTAATTAAAGAAAAAATTAATCGAAAATATAACCCTTATAGATATAACCCTTTCTGTAATAATTAAATATACACTTTTAACCAATTTATTTTATTCATTTTTTTTCTTTTTTTTTTTTTTAACGACAACTATAACGATAAACGAACTACGCCTTTATACAATACACCGCACACGGTAGGATCAATATCCTCCGGAAAGCGCTCCTCCGGAAACTTTGCTAAATTCAAAAAGTTTTGTTTGCTTGATCATTCTAACCATATTTTCCTCCAATACTTCTACAAAAAAAAAAAAAAAAAAAAAAAAAAAAAAAAGAAAAAAAAGGAATAAAAGAGAAAACGTACAAAGAAGGAAACATTCGATGACTAAATTAAAAGCATCAAGTCATGATTACCAAGAGAACTTGATAAAGATATAAAAGTATATGTATATATAGATAAATAGATTGCAAGGGGTACGGGTTGAATTCAAAGGGGGTGATGCCCGTAGAAAGCTCAGGCTTCAAGACATACAGACAACTCGAATCGTACCGCACGGATTACGAAGGAGGTACGTACATACATTCTGGGTTTGTGTATCCATGGATAACGAGCTTCCTCTCTTGCTCGGCTCCCTGTTACCGCTAATGAGCTACCGTTCTGTTTTCTGCTCCTCCGTGTATAAAGGCGAGCCCAGCCGGTGCACTCTCGCTGTGGCTGAGAATGCGAAAGCTTGGGACGACCCGCCTTTATATTGGCATTCATTGAAAAGCGAATCCAAAGCACGTGCACGTATGTCTATATATTTATATACTTTATATTATACAGATATATTCACGTATATATGCATAGAAACAACACATTCGCCGATGTACACTGATATTTTTCATCTCTCTTTTATTGTATGTGAATCATTTACGTATGAGCATTCTCATCCAATTGTACATGTAAATATATATATATATATATATATATATATATATATATGTATGTACGTATGTACGTATATGCAAGTCTCTCTTTCGCGGCTCGGTTCTTCCTTCACTGAGAGTCACATCAAATCAAGCAGCCCCTGCTGCTGCTTTTCGCACCTATCAAATACACCGACTCTCATCTCGTCTCTTCTCATTTATCCCTTCGTGTGTTTAATACGAAGGGCAAAAAAGCTTCGTTCGATCGTTCGCGAGATTTCGTAAATTTAGCTACGTATCTTTTTATGAAAGTCCGTTGCTCGTTAACGCGAAAAAATAGGGAACGTATATCTTTTGACATGCCTGAAATATTTACGAAAAGATACGTTGCATCGTTTCGTTACAATACTTCTTCAGTTTTTTTTTTCTTTTTTTTTCTTTTTTTTTTTTTTTTTTTTTTGAATCCGAAATTAATTCGAACGAATGAGATCGTTCGATCGCTAAACGAAATGACGATTCCTTTTTAAAGGTGATCGACAATTCTCAGCGATTCGAATTAGTCCGTTCTGAGGAGTATCTTGGAATGTGTTTGAGAGAAGCTCTCATTGCAATATTCGAGGAAAGGACTATTCTCATAGCTTTTGCTTAAAGTGTAATTCGGCAAAGCAAATGGACAAACTCCAATTACAATGATAGGCCATTCGAATTTCGAGTTTAACTATCGATCAAGCGAAAGCAGGTTAATGTAATTCAATGTTAATTATGAACTATCGTTGATAAAATTTTTAGAAAAATCGAACGTTTCTATTTTGCTGCAGTTTAAAGATTTCAATGTGACCATTGGCTAAAAAGGAAAAACTTTGTACGGGATCGTTTGAAATCATACAAGTACGTAAAATTAAATTACTTATTATAAAATGAAAAAAACAAAAGGAAAAAGCAATAATTCGTCATAATAAATATATCGTAACATTTTATCATTACAATACTCATTTCAATTAGTCGAATATAATGATCTTCAAATCGAATATATGTATCAAAAATAGAAAATAACGTTATTCGTTCAATTAAATGCCGAATTATTCCTCTGCGATTTCGAATATTGTCTCAGTTTAATTAATTACAATTCCCCTGTGGGTAATAAGATGATGGCTCAATGTCGTACCTATTCCTTACCTCCATTTAACAACCGTATACTAACTCGGTTAATTGCTCAATATAACGTATGGATGAAATAATTAACGATGACGATATGTCAACATTGAAACACTCGGAAAGAGCGAAAGAGAAAGAGAGAGAGAGAGAGAGAGAGAGAGAGAGAGAGAGAGAGAGATAAAATATGTAAGAGAAAAAAAATATATATTTAAATCAGTAAATTCTTGACGTTTTTATCTCTTAAAAAAAAAAAAAAAAAATATTAAAATAAAATTTTGGAAGAATGATAAATAAATAGAAAGAAAAGGAGAGAGAAAGGGAGAGAAAGAAACTAGTTCAACTATCTCACAACTTTCTCTCTTTAACTTGCTTATCGGTTTCTGCATCCGTAGTTGAGCGAACAAGACAGGAGGATGAAAATTTGTCTCGTCTCGTCGACGTCATCTAGCTATAGCCTCCGTTACGTAGAGACGAAAATGAAGAGAGAGGTGCCGTTCTACGAGGTATACGTTCTTTTAACGTACATCTTAAGCGGCAAACGAGAACGTCTGTTGCCGTACAACCGCCTCAATTTCAAAGCAGTAGCACGACTATTCAAGCGTTTAAGCGAGTCGCTGCTACGCAAACGTTGTTAATTGCCGAGTTGAAACAGACGTCATCAGGAGGAGTTCAAGTCTCGAGAAAACGCGTTGAAAATGTTCATCCGTTCGAAGAGAGAAAGAGACGGAGATAACTTCGTTTAAATATCGTTGACTCAATTCGTAACATCGAATGTATCGGATAATTTGAGACTAGTAAGTTAGTACGTAATATATGACAGGATCTTTAGAATTTAAGTGTTTCACAAATTTTTAATTTACAAGAGAGATTATAATTAGAAAAAAAAAAAAGAAAAAAAAAAAAGATTAAACAAATAGCCTTACAATTATTCGTGAATAATAATAATTACTAGTTTGGAATGTAAGAAGAAAAAAAAAGAAAATATTTATTTTCTATTCAAAATTTTTAAATTTTTTAATCTTTCTTACGTCATAATTGACATATTGTTAATTTTACTTTGAAAAAAAAAAAAATCTATCCTTTTTCTCTCTCCTTCTATGTACCTTCTTCAAGCACCTTTGTGAATGATATTTTCTGGATTTTGAAGAATTTAGATACGGGCATGATCGAAAGATCATCACGACATCGGACATTGGAATCTTCGAAACAATGTGCTATCCAAGTTACACGACAAATTCCTCTCGTATATTGAAATTTCAAGATGATATCGGAATATACCACAAAGTTTTCGAATTCTACTAAATAAAACTGTTCTTCATTTTAACTGTATCGACGACGATTAAATAAACTAACGCGAATAAAAAAAAAAAGAAAAAAAAAAAGAAAAAGAAAAGAGCCAATTATATATACATAATACGATAAATCAAATATCTTACTATTTCATTAAAAATTTTCTGACATATAACTAATTTAAAAAAAAAAAATGAAAAACCAACACGACGATTCAATTCCATTCGTATTATAATATAGTTCGAAAATAATACGAATAAGACATTTGTGTTGTTAGCCGTATAATTGGAGGTTATTACAATTAGTAGGTTCATAAGTAACGACACCGTTTTGCTTTATTTTCTCCTCTCAGGATATTTGCATCATGCACTGTCGGATATACAAACTATGTACGAATCGTGAAGCGGCTTTACCGACTCGTTACCTGCAACCATGACTGTGGCTACAAATAGAGAAGGTACGAAAAGGTATTAGAGAGCGAGAGAGCGAATGAAAGAGAAAGAGAGAGAGAGAGAGAGAGAGAGAGAGGGAGAGGGAAAGAGAAAGGGAGAATGCGTAGTATATCAGAGCTGGCATAGTGCCACGAACTTTATTATTAACTGTAACTGCGGTTTTACGCGAGCCACGTATAAAGGGATTCGGTGAGGCTGAAATTATGTAGCACCTCAACGGTGCCAGTGTTTAGCATCGCTGCATCGTCGATAACTGACCGTTAATTAGCTAGGATCGGTAGATTGCCGTTCCAACGATTGAGATACATACATGCATATATATATACCTATGCGTGAAATGCACCACGTTATTATTAATCCACGCTCGTAAAAATACACTCGGTCTAACACGTCAGGATTGTTTACGAGCGACGAGAGACCTTGTATTTTGTTTCGCGAATGGTTTATCGAATTCATCTTGCTTTCGTAGGTAACATCCCTTGCGTATAAATACACACGGAAAATGAACGAAACGAATTTGCGAAACCTATGCTTGATATTAAAAGTGGATTTTTTTCTTTTTCTTTTTTTTTTTTTCTTCTCTTCTTTTTCTTCTTGTTTTTTCTTTCTTTTTCTTTTTTTTTTCTTTTTTCTTTTAAGAAAATAGACAATTCGTAGAAAGATTTAATCGGATAGGAACGATGATCGTTCGAAGCTGTGAGAAACGAAGAAAAAGAATTCTATGTACTTCATCCATCGAAGTGAAGCCATCGTTCTCGCATCGTATCGAGTATTACACCAGTAACAAGCGATCACGTTTCGTGCATCTATCTACGTACCAACCTGAGCTTGAAAACAAAGTTACCGTAAATAACATCGGATCCATTTCCACTACCGCAAGTGCGACGCTTCTGTTACATGTATTCTAATACACATACGTGCATTGGATACTATCTGGATACTACCATACATGCTTTCACGCGTGTGAGCGAAAATAAACCAACCTTTCAACCCGGGCAGAGGGCTCCACCTTTTAAACCCCAGGCGAAAAAAGCTTCCCCTTTTTGGTAGTAGATACTCACTTCTCCTATTTCATCAAAATATAAATTGTATATAAAATTGAAACATGTATGGAGATATTTTGTTAATTTCAAAAATTTTTATTTTTATTTCCTTAGGATCCTTTAATAGCTTATATAAAAAAAAAAAAAAAAAATATCTCCAAAATAATTACTAATTACAAATTGCTGATATTATTTAAAATATTCTCGCGTAGTTTGAATTATTTCCATTGCATATACAATTTGTTATGAATGTTTGAATTTTTTATAATTAACCTAGTGAAGTAATATTTGAAAAAAATTGTATAGTATCGATGCTAGTTTCTTCCATTGGACATTAACATTTGATTAATTGAATTAACAAATATATATCACAAAAATCTTTTATTGTAACAATTAAATATCTTTTTATTAAAATTGTTAATCATTTAGATTTAAAAATGTATTAATTTAATAATTGATATGTATTAAAACGTTTAATTTTTCGTTTCCTACAAATTACAACTATTTTTCTCTTTTGCGAATTATTAATTCTTATCATAAAATTGCACTCCTTTCAATCAAATAATTTCCGTCCTTTTATTAAGTTCCATTTATAGTACAGACACGTTTTTGAAATTGTAATTTTCTAACCCAAAATGCATATAGCAACAAAATTTAGAGCGGTCGATATTGCACAATTCTCTTCTCATTACGTGGATTCTCGGTCGCAAGTATAAATTTCATAAATGCATGTAATAATTTAGACGGAAAAATAGGTACACAGACATTTAAATGTTTAAATAAAACCTAAATATCCAAACAAATCTGTTTAATATTTCAAATAGTTACAAAAATAGTAAAAAAGGAACTTGCTGCGGTCGTGCTGAGAAACAAAAAAATAACTTGTGTTATATTTTTATTATCCATACGAATATTATTATTATTATTATTGTCATCATTAGAATCATTATGTTGAATTCTATGAAATCATTATTAGAAATATTGATACTGCATTATAATAATAATAATAATTATATTAATAATAATAATTATTATTATTATTATTATTATTATTATTATTATGTTCTTTATTAATTATTATTATGTTCTTTATTAATTCACATCACGTGATTCAATAATCATGCAATGGGTCTTGATCAACCTATACCCATATATTCTATTATTATTGTAATGACATTTCTGATTATTACTGCTGCTTTTAAGTATGATTGCTTTTTAAATGTTCAAATGATTTGTAAATATTGAATGTAATACGTATACATATGTCCATGCTAAACGTTTTGAGATGAGATGACTTTTAATTAGTTTAGTTAATATCGTGACGGAGATGATAATTAATATAATATAATACTATCGTTACTATTTCCTGATTACAAAAATCTTTCAATACGAAGGTATATAAAATCGAGATATAATATGAAATATCAATTGATCGTCTATAAAAGAATGATCTATTGTTTACGCAATTAATAAAGATTATATTTGATAACTACCAATATTTTTCTTGTATCCTGGTCTCATAATGGAGTGTCATGATCACAGCATAAACTTGTATAAATTTGTCTGAACGTGTCTTATCCATACATAACGCTATAACTTCTGATTTCAAACTGATCGGTATATTCATCTCCGATTACATATAAACATTCGAACATGGAAGATCACGATACGATTGTATAAATAAATAAATCTTTATCGTTAGGCTTCCATCACGTTTTTTACTTTGTTTACTTTACTACGGCTTGACTCCAGGTGACGCATTAAATAAAACGAAAGAAAAACAAAGCCCAAAAGAAACAAAAATTAAATGACACATTCATACCCACGCGAAGATCTATGATAAACAGAAATACTCATTATTCATTCAATAATAATTGTCAATTATTAATTATCGTTACACTGTATTCAATACTTTTTTTTGGAACTTGTATTTTTTAATGCATAATCTATTGCATATAAATACACGTTTAATGATCTATTTTCGATGATTTGTTCTTTAAGTATATCGTGTTGGTTTTTTTTTCTATATCTTTCATTATATCTCCTTTATTTTTAAATCATAATCGCTTATTCCTTTAAATCGTGTTCCTCTTATTATATTCTATTTATTTTATTAATACGTTCGTTTATTCTATGAACTTCTCAAATTTATTATTGGCCATAGGTATATATGTATATTCTAATCACATATTAGTTATGATAAAAATGTTATCTTTGTTAGATTGATCCTTTTCTATTTTTGATAATATTTGTATCTCGTTATCTATTTTGTTAGCATTTATTTACAGGATTTCTGAAGCCGAGTATATCACGCGTATCATTATAATAACTATCTTGAAACTTTAATACATAAACAATATATGGCCACAATTTTTAAACATGCTTTTAAAATTCTTTTTTTTTCTGCGAAATTTTTATCTTTTTTTTTTTTTTTTTCATAAAATAACAATTAATTCTTGTGCGAGTATGTATAACGTTTTCCTCTTTCTCTTTCTCTCTCTCTCTTTCTTTCTCTCTCTCTCTCTCTTTTTTTATCATCCTCTCTCGTGACCCTCTCGAGCGATATTATAGCTGAAAATTCATTTCAAGAAACTTATTTTCTTTCATATCCTCAATACATATTCAATATAAACAAAATAAAAATATAAAGCAAAAAGATTATAGAGTTCACAGTATAGTAAAGTTTACATACGAATCGGGATTTTATGGAAGAAAAAAAAAGAAAAACTAAAAGTTTCAAGAACTCGATGAAAAGGAACCATTGTTATCCTCTCGCATGAATAACTAACGACATTTAATTCGCGAAAACCGCTTATTAAGTTTCAAGGGTAACCCTCGTAAGAAAGTACGCGCGGATAAGCGAAGGAGTAAGGGTGCGAGTTTACTCTCTTTAAAAAGAAAAAAATGAAAACGAAGGAGAAAGAGAGACAGAGACAGAGACAGAGAGAGAGAGAGAGAGAGAGAGAAATGTCGCGATTCCGCGATGAAATGTTCGTGCTCGCTAACCGTAAATAAATAATCTTCGTAGCCGTCGAAGTTAGTTCCACGAAAGAGCGTATGCCATTTCAACTTCGCAGTCCGTTAACGACGACCTAAAATCCCATTATAAATCCGTACACTTTTTCTCTTTTTAAAAATGTGCTCCGGAGCGATCTTTGAAGAACGAGCAATCGTAAATGACATCGATCTAAAACGAACAAAATATATAGTTTATCCCGATCGTATTGCGAAATGCAATGAAGTCGACACACGTGAGTATGGTCGATTAATGGAAAAATGAAATATGTGTATATTGACGTATAGCAATATATCATATTCGAGATAAATCGATAGAATTTTTTGCTTCTGTCAAATAACAAAAGTTGTAATTTTTTCGTTTCTAAAGGGATTATAAAGATAATAAAGGAAAAAAAAAAAAAAGAAAAAAAGGAAGGAAGGAAAAAAATGTCAAATGAAATTTATTGTTGGATTCATAAGCCCCTTTAATCTTGACTACACGATGCTACAATTAATAATTTTCATTTGGAGTAAATTTTCGAATTCGACTTTTCGTAAAAAAAAATTTGAGTCCTCGCTGATAACATTTGATATATGATAAATGTCCGATGAGTTCTCCTTGTAATTCTTTTTATCGTTACCAAATAATCTAAAAAAAAAAAAAAAAGAATTAAAAGAAAACATCGATGGTTGATAATGCACGAAAGTAGAAAACAAGATTCTTTAACGAAATAGAGGATAATAGGGAAGGAGGTAAGCAACGTCATAGCGACACTAATTGCACCACCTCGAGTTCGTCAGCCAGTGAACAAAGACAAAAAGAAGAAAATGAAGAAGGAAATGATGGTGATAGTGGACCAGGGAGAACGAAAAGGACAAAAATTTAATTACGACGAGCTTGTTTAGTAGCTGTGCTCGTTGAAAAACGGCATCAATGAAGTCCAAACTTTCGCAGCGAGAAAGAAGGAAGCATCATCGTTGAAATTAACGTGAAACACGGATCGTTCTCGATGCACATAGAAAAGAGAAAACGTGTTATTCGTGAAAAATATTTTGAAGGTTTCAAATAAATTTTTCCCGTTCTACGCATGGGTTACCAAAATTACACACTAATAAACACAAAGAGCTTCGCAAGAAAAAAAAAAAAAAAAAAGGAGAAAGAAATACAGAAAGAAAGAGAGAGAGAGAGAGAGAGAGAGATGGAAAGAAGAGAGCTAATAATTATGATTACGTGCATATAAATAATCAACCATCATCTTGCAACGAACTCGTGTCAAAGTGAGTAAAAATTTAATTATCTTTTACGTTTCTCTTTCAATCTACTTTCTCTATTAATTCTCTCTCTCTCTCTCTCTCTCTCTCTCTCTCTCTCTCTTTCTCTCTCTGTCTCTGTCTCTGTTTCTGTTTCTTTTTATCGTCAAATTCCGACATTTGCATCGTTTTACAACGTTAAAAGCAAGAAAACATACTTCAATTTCTTGCAAATTCGAGATCCTCGCTAAATCGATTAAAATCAAGTCGATGGAATGTACTTTGAAAAAAATTATGATTATCTAACATTAGATAAGTAGTTATATAAGAAAAAAAGAAAAGCGTGATTTGTTGTTTTAGGGAAAATACGAGTCGTCGAAAAAGAAAGTTTCGATCGGTTAGAAGGATAAAAGATTTTCCGTTAAGCTTGCAAGCTTCTTTTCTTCTATCCATATTTATTAGATTCATCTGCAACCCTATTCGTTCGTTCTCTCTTCTCACTCATTCTTCCAGACAATATATCGAGGAACGTGGAAAGCAGCGAAAGCAGAAGAACATTGCCACCACCCCCTCGGGAAAGGAAAGTTGTCCAAACTGGAAGGTTACAGACGCTCGATAATCCAACATTTTACGGCTTGAGAGATAGAGAAATTCTATGATGGCGTCTCTCGAAAACTGTCTACGAAATAGTATCTGAGAGCTATAAAAATTTAAACACTACGTCGTTTCAAAGCGCATACGCTTCATCGTCGACGGAATTTCAAGATCTCGAATATTAAAAAAGGCCAAGAAAAGATTCGAGAGAAAAGTCTTTATGATAGATACATAACGTTATTCTAATTTGTATCGAAAATAATATATTTTGTATAATAACAAAGGTTCAAAAGATCTGATTTATATATCTGATTTATATATCTGATTTATATATATATATACATATCTAAGCAGATTCATTAAATGATTAAAAGTGATTTGTTCTGAGAGATCTCACGTACAAGAATTTGTATACGCGTCAACGCATGATAATACATTTTCGTGAAGAAAGCTAATAAAGGCAATAATGTTGACGACGATTACGAAGAAATGGAAGAGAGAAAAGTAAAAGG
Source organism: Vespa velutina (assembly GCF_912470025.1). NCBI lineage: Eukaryota > Metazoa > Arthropoda > Insecta > Hymenoptera > Vespidae > Vespa > Vespa velutina. Next base: position 4,834,157 of record NC_062192.1, on the reverse strand, counting down.
AAAAAAGTAAGATGATAAGCAGAAGTACTTTAAAAATAAAAATCTCAGAAGGAAGAAGAAAATACGTCGGATGCTGCACCTACGTTAGTAATAAGAAAAAGTAAATGAAAAGAATCTCGAGATACAAAATGAAAGAAGAAAAGAAAAAAAAAAGAGAAAAAAAACAAAAAGAGATAACAGAAACATAAACGAAGAAAAGAAGGAAAAGGAAAAGGAATAGAAGACAAAGTGATTACTACTACTAGTAGTCAAAGCAAGGTAAACTATCGGTCTGTATCGGTGCATGAACCGGGCCCATAACTTTATTTTATTCTCCAGGGTTATATCTAGATTTATTGGTCGGACGTTGGGCATGCTATTTCAGTATTATTTATAGCCAAGTCACGGCACTACGCCGCGCACTAAAATTATAACGCGTGCTACCGCGTACACAGAAAGTATCGAAAGGGAATCGAGGATTATCTTGCGAGTGTAAGATCTTTTGTTACGATAAAGCCTTTCTCAAGAAAAAGATAATGTCTTCTTTATGAATGATCTATTTTTTTTTCTTTTCCTTTTTATAACGTAATGATATCTTTTATTTAATGAAGCGAAGAGATATGAAAAAAAAAAAGTATCATTAATAATTTCATCAATCGATAGTTTAATGACATACATACGTTGTCGTAATATCGTAATCTTAAAAAAAAAAATGTTTAACATTATAGGAACATGATATTATCAAAATGATATTGACATTTCATTAATGACTTTATTATAAAAATAAACTGAATAAAACGACAACAATAGTATTGAAATTCGATACATACATCATTTGATACGTATAATTTTCAAATTACATATATATGTATATAAATACCTATAATGTTGCGAGCGATGATTTGTCTAATTTTTCGAATTAGTAAAATTTGTCGGAAAATAAGGTTCACAATAGGAGTAGGTTATTCTGTTGGGACGTATACATATAACGCTGTAGATTCAATTAGAGAGTATTTTGTTCAATTTAATTTCTTTGTGAATCGCTATACTATGTTCTTCCATTAGGGGTATTGTTCGAAAAAAGAATAGGGTGTCCCTTGAAAGATATTTTGTCAGACAGACTATTCGGTATTAGATTAATATGAGAGAGAGAAAAGGTCAGGCGTGAAGGTCAGATGCGAAGTATTACGCGGAATATCGCCTACCTCTTGGAGATTTTTGATATTATATATATATATATATATATATATATATATATATATATAAAGAAACTATATTAGAATATAAATACAAATAATATCTGTAACGATAATATCTCGATTGGCTGATTTCATTGTTCGCCATTGTTCACAATCCAAAAGCTACCCTTTCGCGAGAAAAATGTTATCCTTTCGAGAATTCAAGCAGAAGTGACAAGATTATCCTATAGTAGCAATTCTGATAGCAATGTTTAAGAATGAGGAATATTCTCAAAACGATGAATATAAAAACATCGATTCGCGGAAATTAATTTTCAAGGAAGAGTGGTGAATCAATCGAATAACTTAAAAAAACGTACCACAATGTTCGAAATAAACATAAACATTGAATTACTCTCATCACTGTTAGAAAGATCTCCCTTTCTTTTTGACTACCCTATTGGAGACGTACGAAAACTCGCCGCCCCAATGGAATATGCTATGGTTTTCCCTTTGGATGGAGCAAGTTAGTGTTCCGGATGAATACCAAGTCGGTCAACGGATGAGTAAAACCCATGTCAGCCCACCGCTTCCCCATACTGAGGGTGCTCTAGGCGAGGAAAGAGGAATAGATTGGAAAAGGAACCTGGAAGAGGCCAGGACTATTGCCAAGAAGAGACCAGAAGACGAGTCCCGCCTTTGTTCCTGAAAGGCATCCGTTTGGAACCGGGAAACGGAGCAATACGAGGAATTCGACAGGGAAATGCGGATGAAGTGTTGTCGTCAAGGCACCCTGGAGTTGAGCTCTTGAAACGAGAAAAAGTTTGGAGAAACTCCCTTGGCAAATAGCGGAGTTGTTGGGACGACAACTTTGAAAAGAGAGAGAGAGAGAGAGAGAGAGAAAGAGAAAAAGAGAGAGAGAGAGAGAGAGCAGTGTTGCGAGTTTGTCGAAATGTGGCGCTGTTTGAAGGATACAGCCATAGCATCCAGATGAAAGAGTTGTTTATCAACAAAGGTGTTGGATTATCTTTGAGGGAAACCGAAGGATCAATGTATATGTCAAAAAAAATTATGTAAACATCATAATAATAGTGTAACTATGTGCAATATAAGCATAAAGTGAATGCAGAATAATCGTTTATTCTGTACTTATTTTATGTATTTGTTTCAAGTCTCTACAATTTTTAATTCCAAAGATATAGACATCTAAATGATTGTTTCTATAGTAAAAATGTAATCTTTTTATTAATTATTTATTAATTTACATAATTTTATAAATAAGTCATGATCAGCATTATTTTTAACAAAATAGAATGATTTTATTTCGTAAAAATTTGTTTATAAAAAATTATATTGTTTATAATAAATTTTTAATTAATTATTAACAATATGCTGAAAAAAAAATAGAAAAAATCCTACCCTTTAAAATGATATTCGATTCATATCTCTATGACTTTTAGTTCCAGAAATATACTCATATAAATGAAAAGAATTTACGTTGATCCATTGACCTATATAATTTCATTCATATTGGCTCGATGATACATTGACCTATATAAATTCCAAGAATTTACGCAGCTATACGAATACTACTACTTTTACTATGAATGATATGTATGATACCAATTATGATTGAAAATCTTTCGAAGACGATATCTCCGGAACGAAAAGTCGTAGAGACTTGAAACAAATATCATTTTCAAGTATAATTTATTCTTTATTTGTTGAAATATTACAATAATATCGTTATAATAAAATCACTTTTGTTAATAATTTTTAAAATTAAATTTTTCCTTTTCCTTCATAATAAAAACATAACTATAATGAAATCATTAAAATTTTTGTTATAATTATGTAAATTTTCTTTTCTTTAATTAAAATAAAAAATAGAATATTAATCAAAATCTCGAAAAGCCTCTTTAATAAGGATATAATTGTAAAATATTATATTGCCTAAACTAATAATTTTTCGACATATATGGATTAATACTTTTATATCAAGAATGTTGAAACTAAATCGAGCAATGCAATAAGAACATATGATTCCATTTTAGAAAACTTAGTTGATATTTATATTTTCTTTACATATCTATTTACAAAAAAAAATTATTACTACTATATTATGGATCTCTTTGTACTGTACGACTTTCGTAAAAAAAAGTTCCTTCGAATCTCTAAAAAGATAGGAGATAATTAAGATGATTATTTTCCTCCCAGTATGTAAAACAATATGAATAAAATAAGTTCAATGGTAGGATAAAATCGAAGAGGGAAGATAAAGTAAAGAAAAAAGGTGCACATTTGCATTCATTCCGCTTTTAAAATCGATCCCATCGAAGCAAAACGCAACGGCGAGCGTTGTCCTCCTTTCTTTCCCTTCTCACTTTTCTATTCTCTTTTCGCCTTTCTTCATTTTTTAAAATATAAAAAGGAAAGTTTTTTTTTTTTTTTTTCTTTTTTTTTTTTTTTGTTTTTTGTAATATATTATCCTTCACTATCGGAATGTAAACAGATGAAATAAAATCATTAATTGTACCAATAAATACATATATTATCCTTCTAAATCGATCTTTTTCCATTTTTCTTTCTATTGTTCTTAAATTCGAGAATTAAATGATCTCCATCTTTATTTATTTTATTCGAACGCATCCAATTCCGAAATAAAAATTAATACTGACACGTGCTTCGCGTATACGCCCGAATAGATCTTTTATAGTTGAACGAGCTTGTCGATTAATCTTTCAGCAGCTCGATGTAAAAATAAAAAAGGAAAAAAAATTACATTGTTACGAGGAATGTGCACCGTCACTCTTTAGATTATACGAGCCTTCACTATGTATACACATATAAATGTATACACTCGTATGTGTGAAAGTGATACAGTGGAATTACAACATTCGATGGTGTAGACTCTCTGAAAGAACATAAAATCCATCGGAGGTAATCTAACTCTTTCCTTCTTGAGAACGTATCTTGTCACGAATATATATCTACCTATGTATATATATATATATATATATATATATATATATATATATATATATATATGTGTGTGTGTATACATGTTATTCGAAAATTCACTTTGACTAGAAAAGATATATGTATGAATATACACGTATACATATAGAGACAAAGCAGTTCATCTCTCGATTCTACTATTGTTCGTGATACATCTCGCTAACTCTACTAGCGAACGTGTTTGACCTGTGGATGACACGAAATCCGCGTCAGCGACACGCGTTATTCGCAGGCTGTTCGCGACAACGATTGTTCGTCCAACCGCGTCATTTTCTCCGAATAGTTGTACGGATAATATTCCTCGAAATTTCTTCTTTCCCGTCGATCGAATTATTTACGATAAAAATCTAAAAAGTAGCCAAATCGTTTCTCACTTTGAACGTAAAATATTCGTCATTTTTTTTTTTTTCTATCCTTCATACTATTTACATTACAATTTTAAATAACGACTGGTATCCGTGATCATTTTTTTTTTTTCTTTTTAAATACTATGCAATGAAAAAGTGAAATACACGATGAAAAAGTGTTATAAAAGTGTCACGATTTTTACATCCATCTTTCTTCGAAATGAATCTGTAATATATACATATTTATGTATATAGATAAGTTAGGTATATGTTTAGAAAAGATCACCGACATGTTTTTTCACCGAAGTATTACTATAGAATCATGAATTCATAATAACGTTATAATTTAATCTTATTAAGCATTGTATAAAAAATCATGATAATGTTTTAACGATTTATTTGAATGATCGAAAAAGAATTGAAAGAGTGTTACATATATCGAGAATTCGCCTGTACACGTTAGATAAGATACGAAAAATTCCAAAACTAAAAGAGAACGGAAAAGAGAAAGAGAAAAAGTTGATATCGATAAATCACAAGAAAAGGAATAGAAAGTGAGAAAGAAAAAGAGGAGTTGATGGGATCGTGGAAGCACGAGAAACTCTTCGAAGATTCTGAATCGGCATTCCAAGGCGGTCTAAGACCCTCGGTATAATGAGGTAATAATAGCAGAAGCGGAAAGTCTCTCGAAAATATTTTATGGATTTTCATGAGAAAACGCGACGATGGCAATCCTGTCTCAGCCCTGCAATAGTCTCCTTTTCTATCTTTCTCTCTCTCTGTCTCTCTCTCTCTCTCTCTCTCTCTCTTTTTCTCTTTCTCTGCATTCAACTATTCACCGTTAGTTCTCTTCTTTTCACTGGCAATCTTTCATCATTTTTTTATCGATCAGTAAGATGGCAATCACATGGTAATCAACATCGCATCTTTATTGAAAATCCGATTTTCTTGTATCTCAAATTGATCGATGTCGATACCAATAGGAACTTTATTCTCCTATTGCACATGCACATTGTGTAGCTATATATACAATACCAACGTGAGGTTATAAAATTCATTCATACGTTGTTTCTGAACATACGCACACGCGATAGATGATTTCAAATGCGATTTGGAATCATCTGCGGTCTTAAATATTTTAAGTGTAATTTCAACTGAACATCAAGAACATTTTTTTCATCGTGGTGAATCAAGTGATAACATAAAAACTCTGCAATACCCCGCCAACGCTTGATGCAAAAATGATAAATGATTCGGCTATCGTAAATATCATGGAGGTGGTAAAAAAAAAGTGCTTTACAAAGTGCAGAATTTTACGATAATATGCATAATGCATAAGGATCAGCACGCGATGTATGTACGATGTATGTCCCATGTATATACGATGAAATTCGACTTGCGAACGAACGGGAAGACTAGTCTTATCGAATCGAATACTTTCGAGTTACTATAATTACTTTACGATATAATATTTCTGGATATTAAACTTTATACAATTTAGCAGAATAATAAATATTATTTTGTATTAGCAGAATTATATTTGCATGAGATTTATTCGTATAAACAATTTGATAATTTTTTAAAGATTCAACGATATTTTAATCTTTATTCTTTTATTCCTCGTAACCTAATTCATTTATTTTCCATCGATGAAAAAATAGGCGAGAGAACAAACAACGATTTCCCGTTCTTTCATCCTATTTAACGATCCAAATTCTTATTTCTATTCAAAAGTGCAAATTTAATTATAACGAAACGAACGGGAGTGGACTGGGAATATCGATATTCCTATCCTTTTCGATTTTAATTAAATCGTCCTATAGTATCTTGGCTATAGTATCGGCCTATAGTATCGAAGGACCAAAAATCTATTCAGTAATATTGCGTATTTGTCACTTGTTTTGTACTAAATTAATGTTGCAAAATTAATTCTAAAATATTGTTTAATTATAAACTTTTATTTAACAATATAATGAGCTATAATATATATTATTTAACAATATAATGAACGAAGTAGTATAGATCTCTAAGTTGAGATACAATTATATAATATTTTCGCGTAATTTTCCTAAGAGTGATTTATTAGAGATTTGCATTGTTCTCGTTAAACTATAAGAAATTCGCATTGATCTCGATATATTATAAAACACATTGGTCTTGGTATACTCTCTTAGAATCGCTTATTAAAACTCGACCTTTAAAACTCGACCTTTAAGATTTATCATTTTAAGACTTGACTATTCTCGACGAACCATCCAGGATAACGACTAAAGAAATTAAGGAAAGGAAAAAGGAGGAGTTTGTGAAAAAGTGTATAGAGAAAGGATAAGAGTGATCTCTAATTGGGGGTGTGTCAGGATTATTCGTCTCGAATATCTTTAAATAATTTTATGTACGGTCCATTGTATTAATTGTAGGCATTTCTTTTTATCGTACTTTTTACGTATAAAAAAATATCTATCTTAATGAGTAGATTTAAGATAAACGCATGGTTTCCTCTTGTCTATAAAGCTCTAATATTTATTGCCCGATTTAAGAAAATTAAAAATACTATATATATACAATGAAAAAGTATATCTAAAACTCAGATTAGAAAGAGCCATGTGTTTTATATTCTATGTTTGTAACTTAACAAATGTCCAATGAATTGCACAAGAACAAATATTCCGATATAAATAAATACAAACGATCCTTTCTAACAATAATGTTAGAATAGTGCATGAAATACTTACATCTTTGTGACGTAAGAAATAATTATCACCCCTCTCTGTTTCTTTTCTCTCTTTATCTATCTATCTATCTATTTCTCATATATCTCTTCTTCATATATACACGAAAAGTAGATGTATGCTTGACTATTACGATCAATATAGCCATCATCGCGTCTATCGTTAACTCGTCTGCGAATAATTAACGATGTGAATTATCCGTTTACTAAATTGTTAGACTCGGAGTAAGTCAAGTTAGTTTCGAAATAGCAAAGCGCGTCAGAGTGAGTCGCGTCATGAACTTACGCGTAAAATGCAATAGCTACGATTTAACGAGAGGTTGTCATGCAACGACCGTTTGAAAGCTCCAACTATGAGTGTCGAGAGGAATAGCTCTACAATCGTTGCATGTAGAGAACAGAAGAGAAAGGGAAAGAGTGAGAGAGAGAGAGAGAGAGAGAGAGAGAGAGAGAGAGAGAGAGAAAGAGAGAGAGGAAGAGAGAGAACTTTGACAGGGTTTGCGTGATACAGTTTGAAATCTAATTATCTTATACTCACACACTTTTGATCCCGTGTTAGCCTTCTATGACCATTTTTTCGAAGCTGGTACTTGCTACTCTACCTAAATTTTTTTTTTATTAAAATATTCAACAATTTTTACCATTGTCGAAAAGTTGGTAGTCTTTCAATGAAATATTCGTTGCAACATCAAATCATATATATATATATATATATATATATATATATATATATATATGTTAAAAAGTATTAACACAATAAAATTATCTTAAATATAATATTTAATCTTACCATTGACTATAAATAATACAAATATAATTTCTTTCTGAAGTTAACGAAAACCAAACGAATAAATTAGATGAATCTTCTCACCTGTCGATATTTCAAATTAATTATCAAACTTATAACGAGAAAGTAGGATAATATATAAGATAAGAATAGATAGAATAAGAAGAAGAGTATCATTCAAAATAAACCGTAAAAGTTCAATTTTGACGTGTTGGATCAGCCATCTCCACATTGATATAATTAGTAATAAGAGATAATTTAATTTACTCTTTGCATTTCATCGGACCGCGACAGCCACAGTTTTAAAGTAAATCCATTTGATTAATAATCGAAGCCATCGTTGACTTGTTGATACCGTTCATCGGTATGTCATACCAAATCTCGCAGGCATGACCGCACAATGTAAATCCTATTATAACGAATCCAGGTGGATTTCAATAACATTTTGGTACATCTGCTCCCAGGATTAGCGAGCTATGATATGACTAGCGTTATCCAACCAACCATCCTCCAATCATATCCCTCTCTCTAGCTTTCTCTCTCTCTCTCTCTCTTTCTCTCTCTTTCTATTTTCCTCGTTTAAATTGATTTAGTATAATGCATTTTCTACGTACCCATGTTGGATAAACGTTCGGAGTGTTCGTGAACTAACGCGCGTGGGCCGTCATCACTTTTGACGTATGTCACCAATACCGAAGCCCCGACAATACACGAATTTCCTCCAAATAGCCGTTGTAACGGCGTGAGAAGAGAAAGAGCCGTTAACGCAGGTTCAGTGAACGATTTCAGTTCTGTTGTTACACGTACTATCCGAAAACCGGCCGATAGGTTGGTACGTCGTTTTCCCATAAAGCAGAATCATGATTCGTAATTTTGATGGAGAAATCGAATATCATCTCTCGCTCTATTTCCCGTTGTCGTTTCGGTCATCTGGTAATAAAAGAAATTAAACATACGAAGCTTATTATGAAATAATTTTTCGTCAATTTTCCATTATGGATTATACGTAGAAAGAATACGTAGGAATACTACGAATAGGATATATTACGACAACGTATGTGATATTTGAAGATGGTCGGAGACAGGATAAGAACTAGATGAAAATGAAAAAGAGAGAGATAGAGAGAGAGGGTGAGAATGAGAGAGAGAGAGAGGTGAGAAGGATGGGTCGAGCCGACGATTCAACCTCAAAACGAGGGCCCAGATTAGCGAGCTGCCCCGAGTGGTGGCTACAGATAAAGTGATTACTTTCAGCACTCGTGGTCTCATTCAGATCCTTTCTTTTAATTTAACCTGGGTCCTTTTAGAAGCGTTGCCTTTCTACCACTTACCTTCCGTGCTCTCTCTCTCTCTCTCTCTCTCTCTCTCTCTCTCTCTTTCTCTCTCTCTCTCTCTCTCTCTCTTACGGAACGTTCTTTCGTGACAGCGATAAAATTAAGCTCTTGCCTCGTCAAAGATTTATGTACCAGAAAAAGGGTCTCGCCTTTGCATCACACGCACCCGCCAAATAGAATGCTGCCGACTGCGTCAAGCATACAGACAGCAGTCACGACGTTTAACACTGCTACTAGAGTACTCCCGTAGGCGATTACAGTACTTTGGTGCACAGGTTTGCTGCACGAAGAAGTGTATTTAACTCTTCCGAGAGACTCATTGAGAAGGAAAGACAGAGATTAAAAAAAAAAAAAAAAAAAGAAAACAAAACAAAAGAAAAAGAGAGGAAGTGAAAACTCATCGTAAGGAAATAATGTATAACGAAAACATCAATAAAATGCTGATGACGTCAAAAGAATACGTACCTCGAACGCAAATCGTCTTTTAATATTTCTCCATAAATTATCAAGCGAATAAAATGGCTTAATTACAGTCAACAATAAATAAACGAGGTACCATCTTAGCGTCCCGAAACTTCGTTCCTTCGTTCCAGTTGGTTTAATGTTGTGACTCTTCTGACCAATCCGACGACGACTTCGTTTTTCAAATTTTTTCCACGGACAATTAGCAAGCTGACGTTCGTCCGTATGATGAAAAATCGTATACGGCCAGCAGCAGCAGTGTTACGTTTCGCTTAATTAACTCTCATCGCCATCCCTCTCCTCTCCTCCCATCCTCCCTTAATCTTCCGCTTCTCTTCTCGCAAGTGTACGGTATACCTTCGTATTTTTGTTGGCAATTAACTTCACGGCGCGCAAAATACAGAAAATTTAATCACGCCTAATTAGACGTGCAAAATTCTTCTATTTGTTAAATATTCTCGACGTTAACGCGTATTACTTATTTCCCAACTAAACTTTACGAGATGTTACTTTCAATTTCTTTTTCTCTTCTTTTTTTTTCCTTTTTTTTTTCTTTTTTTTTTTTTATTTTCTTCGAAGCAAGAAAAGAGTCGATATTGTGAGCAAGACAAAAGGATAAATCGATTAAACGATGATTCGCATTAACAATATAATATTTAATGTTCGACGGATTTATACCGAAAGTATAGATATATTATAAATCGGTATATCATTCGATCGCCGCATTAAAGTTCTGCTACCTTCCGAAGCACTCATCCTATAGGATTTAATGGCTTTTTCTCTGTTGCAAGTAACGTCGACGAATGGGATGCGCCATTACCGAGCGGTAAAATCCTAGCCGCTGCATTTGACGTATCAACGATTTGTTATCGCCACGAAATAACGCTGTGATCCTCGCTTTGCGTTCCTTCGATTTGTCTCTCTCTCTCTCTCTCTCTCTCTCTCTCTCTCTATCTATCTATCTATCTATCTATCTTTCTCTCTCAACTTTCGTGACATATGTATTTGACATGAACTCAACTCGATCCGATAATTATAATCTTACCAATTCCAATATAATTTTTGTATACCGCCTGCAAAGATAAATTTGAAAAAGCAAAGAAAATATTAAAAAAAAAAAAAAAAGGAAAAAAAGAAAAAAGGAAAGAAAAAAAAGAATAGAAAAGTTTGCGGAGTATCAAGGTCAATGTACCAAAATATCTACGAAGCACGATTTACGCATCCAATAGTTCCATCTGTCACGGACTAGGAAAGAGGTGGTTCGAGATTTGAGTTTGTCGCGTGAATATGCGAAAAATCGACGTTGGTGTCTCTCGGTCAACGTGAGAGAGCCACATCGGCTGGCTGAAACGAAGACAAAGAGAAATGCTTTTGAATAATAATACGACGATGAACGGGCAGGATAGGTACGATGGAACGAGGAGAAGGGCAACGAAGGGTAAGGACGAAGAGATGGAAAGAATTAATCTCGCCACAATTTTCGGAGAGTCGGTCGATGCTCGAATGGCGAACGTAGATGGAAAAGAGAGAGGGAGAGAGAGAGAGAGAGAGAGAGAGAGAGAGAGAAAAGGAGAAAGAGGGAGAAGAGCAAAGGGACACGCTCGAGCCGACATCGTTTATGAAGGTCGATGTCAGAGACGAGCCGCATTGTAAAAGCCGAGCGAGCGAACTTCCATAGAAAAGCGAAGCGGGCGAACTAGCGAGCGAGCTGTTGACATGCCTGCCTATTATGTCCTGGCAGCTTTTACCCGACAAAAGAGGGCATTTAAGGGGGTGAAATTGTAAATTCAATTTCCTAGAAAGATTCTAGAGGCTGCGCTTGGAGGCACGTATACAACGCGTTTCGCGACGATTATGGTTGTTTCTCTACGGGCTAAAGCAACTACGATATTTTCTTTTCCCTTCCACCCTTCTTCACTTTTTCGTCGTCTCTTCAAAAAGAGAGAGAGAGAGAGAGAGAGAGAGAATGAGCAAAAGCAGTCGCCTTCTCGTGTCTTTCTCGATATCATCGGCCATTTTTAGTATCTAATATTTTTCTTCATTTCCCGCAAGGAATTTTTTTTCTATTTAAAAGATAGAAAAAATATATATATGTACTCGTTATCATTTACCCAGTCCCGATTGAAATTTTTAATAAGATGAAGAACGATGCGATATCGTGTTATCATGTTGAAAAGAATTCATTGTTAATTATACATACAAACAGTTCGTTCGATTTACACAGATAAATAGCCACACGTTACTCTCGTAAGCTTGTTATCAAAATAAACTTTGTCCTTTAGAAAGATTAAATAATTATCGATGACAATGTCTGCTAGGATATACGATCAAGCAAATATACAAGGTAAAATAAACAAGGAACACGATCAACATAGCCGATCCAACAAAATCGAACAAGTGATGGGCACACTTTCGAGGGAACGTCACGTATATTCGCAATTTGCTCAGCTTTTACCGAAGCATGCTATTATCACTGGCTTCTCTGCTACAAAAACCACTACTGAAAGTCGCGAGGATGCACCTTGTTGAAAAAATCGTTTTTAAACTTACCAACGCGTTGACAGGTAATTCCATTGCTTTAATAATGATACTTTTATCTTTCAAGCAAGACAGTCGAAAAATTAAAAAAGTGTTTAAGTTAATCCATAAGTACGTCGAATATAAGCTAATTATATAGAACGAGAAGAAGAAATTACTTGGAAGGATGAGTAATATGAAATAATAATGCATTCATACTTTACGAAAGAGAGAAAGGAAAAAAGAAAGAGAGAGAAGGAGACGAAAAATTTGAATGGAGTTTATGCAAATAATGTTATAAATAAAAAAAAAAAAAAAAAAACATAAAAATCAATATAAAACATCTTGAAACATTTATGATGTATCACGATTCGATTTTGATCACGATCAAAGATCATTAGACGAGCAATCCATTTTTTTTTACATAGTTATGCGTGGCACTGCATGTTCTCGTGAAATTAAACGATATCTCTACGACGGTAGCCAATGTAAATTGTTTGTCATTCCTAGAGGGAGGAAAATACGTAGACGAGGAAGGAAAGAAGAAAAGATATATCGAACTTTCCTGAGTCTAACTTCTCTCTTTCTCTCTCTATCTCTCTCTCTTTATCTATCTATCTATCTATCTATCTCTATCTACCTATCTATCTATCTATCTATCTTACTCTTTCTTAGCGTGGCTCCTCTTGAACGACCCTCCAGAAATTCCGTGGCTCTTGAATATATTCATGATTTTCCCCAGGAATCATACCGCACCAACACCACCATCACCAGTTCCAACGTCGTCGTTTACCGAACGAGACCGTGGACTCGCAAATCGACAGCAGCGTTTTTAAAATCGCGCCGTAGCACGACGAGGACGAAGTGACGAAGCTCTTTCTACGAGAAAAGAGCATGGAAGTAACTTAGAAATTTATACAACCTCCCTTCTTTACCACTACCCTCCTATCTAAAACGAGCTTTCAAGAATTTATACTAAAAACATTATGATATCTTTTGAAGGACGTAATAAAAATAACGGGACTTCCTTGGTATTAATATTGCGAAATTAAATATTTATTCTCCGACGTTTTACTGCAGGAAATTGTCATCGTCGTAACTCATTTTACACGTGTCACTCTTTATTACATCTTCATTATAATCTTGAAATCTCGCATTTTAGAAATGCGAAAATTTCAACATAGCCATTCGTAAAATAGAAATTAACGTCCGATTCATCTTCACTATGATTATAAAACTATTTGTCCAATTTATATTGTTTAATAATTTTTAAAAATATATTATTTCGTTTGATACACGAAACGTAGAAAAAAGAATGGTAATAATTTTACAATTCCATATTTAATTCTATTGTTACATTATAAAATATTAATTCTATTTTTATTTCGTTTTATTAAACGTCTCACAATTGATATCTATATTATAATAATGTGAATTATTTTAAGAATCGTAACAAATATTTCCTTATTTTTTACCTTTCAAGATTTATCGTATTATTCGTATAAAAATCATAGTACAGGTGATATAAAATTTTGAGTATATAACGCTGAAAATTTGCGTGCTAAGAATAACTGACTTAAAAATAACAAACGCGCGTCTAGAAAAATCGCAAAATTCAAAGGAAAGATCGATCCGACGAGAAGATAAACTCTTTCGTTGAGCATAAAAATTCAAATAGCATATAACTATTGTAAATAGGTAAATTTATGCGTATATCTTATGATAAATAGATAAATAGATATATCTATCATACACGTAAAAAACGAAGAATAGTTATGTTTTTATTTTATAAGATATCAGCTTTTAAAATGTTTTGATATACTTGAAAGAACTTTCAAATCTTGGAAATATCCTCGTTAATATTTCCACGAAATATTCTAATACTTTAGATCTCAAAAGAATATCTTGTACGATGTAATAAAAATTTATTTTAAATTGAGATAATTTCGATGTTGTAAAAAGAAAAAAAGAAAAAAAAAAAGAACAAAGTAATACTTCAGTAATACTTTAGATCTCAAGAAAAGTAATACTTTAGATCTCAAAAGAATATCTTGTACGATGTAACAAAAATTTATTTTAAATTGAGATAATTTCGATGTAAAAAAAAAAAAAAAAAAGAAAAAAAAAAAGAAAAGGACAAAGTCGAACACATACATCTATCTCTTTTTGTCTCTTCTAACAAGTACCATCTGATGATAGATAAAAGCGAAAAAATATTAGAGAAAAGACAAAGCCAAACGCGAACATCGTGAATTCTTTGATTTCGATGTAACGTCGATAAAGGCATAGAAAAGAGAAAGTAGAAACGAGTGCTGCCCGTTGCTTTCAACATAACGGAATCACAAGGCGTTCCCCTAATGGTATAAAAACGAAGGGAAGCGCTTCTCGCATGAACGGAGGCAAACATCAATTCGCGCTGACACTGGCGCGCCGAGACGAAGAAGAGTCGAGTTCGGAATAGAATTGTCCGCCTGGTTAGAAGCTTACATCATCCTGTGCCCGTTTCTACCCTTCTTCTTCTTCTTCTTCTTCTTCTTCTTCTTCTTCTTCTTATTTTTTTTTTCTCTTTTCTTTTTCCTTTTCTTATTCTCCATCTTTACTTCCGCCTCTCTCTTACTCTCTCTCTCCCTCTCCAATTCTCTATTTCTTTCTCTCTCTTTTTTCTTTTCCAACAACCATGCCGTTGCTGCTTACCGTTTCAACCACGATTTTGCTACGGCCGTTCTTTTCAAGCGAGACGAAAGGCACCCTCTCTATGCTCTTCTCATATATACTTTCTATGTACACTCTGATGGCTATTTCGTTGCTTCCGACAAAGATATTCCAACTTACGATATATGAGATATCATTCAAATTATTATAGATTTAATAACACGCCGATTTTTTTAAATCAATAGAAAGAGTATATATGTATATAATAATTCGTAAAAAATATTAAACATAAATCGTACACTTTTAATAAATCATTTTCTACGTACGAACAAAAGTAAGAATCTAAAGGAAGATGTTGTCAGAATGATACATCAACAAAATGGAGTACCATTCGCGAATGAAATTTTGTAAAAAAACAATGCGTATTCGATTTCAAGTTATCTCGACGCGGTCGCGATGCCTCGCGTGCTTCTCGTTGCTGTCTTTTTCTTATCGATGGCACATAAATCCCGTCACCGTAGAAAGAATAGCGTTGCTCCCTACGCGTTGCGGTTTACGAACACTCCGGACTGATTTCTATCTTTTTTCTAAAAAAAAAAACACAGAGACATTTTTCATTCCGAATAGCGTCGCCAGTCCGCTCTTAAATCTCATCTCTCGAATCGCGTTAAGACTTTTTTCGTATTTATCTTAAAAAGTGTGATAATAAAAACGTTTCGAATTTTCATTCTTATAGCGACAAACATAAATCCATCTTTGTTTTTCTTTTAAAATTTAAAAGAGAATTAAATTAAAAGATATTATGATGGAATTAATAATAATGAAAGTAGTCTATCTAATAGTCTTATATACATAGTTCCTATTTAAACCTTACGTAAGACAAATGTTAATCGGACATACTTTCTTTCAAATTCGCTCTATTTAAAAAAGAGTTCCCGTTAATTTAGATTTCGCTTATCTGCCTAAGTATTTACTTAAGAAAATATTCCGAATGTTCTCTCTCCCTTTCTCTCTCTCTTTCTCTCTCTCTCTCTCTCTCTCTCTCTCTCTTTGTATGTGTGTGTGTGTTTTGAAAAGACTACTCTTCCATTGAATCTTTGTGAAGTTTCCAATCTGATTAAGTGAGTAATTAAAAAACTGAAAAAAGGAAAAAACTTTGTAAGAAGAAGAAAGAGAAAAGAGAACAATGTCCTTTGAGTTCAAATGAAAAATGTTAGTCGATATTTAATCATATCTTCAATGATTGAACGATTATTATTGAAAAAAAGAAAGAAAGAACATCGGTTAGTTTGAAGAGGTCGGTCTGGTTATTTCGGAAAGCTTCGAAATAAATCTCGTAGCACGTATTGAAGGCACGGTATATACGCTATGGAACAACCAACTCCCGGGTCATATCCGTTCTCATAGTAGAAAACCCGCGCCCTTTTCGTTCTCGTAAGTAAGAAAAATATCTTCTCCAGATTGAGAAAGTGCAGAGCTTTGTTCGTCCTTCATAGTAACTACGCTCATCCTGCGTTTGTGCGCGTGTCGCCGTGCGTGATCCGAGAAAATGACGCCTTCAATTTCGCAAAGTGGCCCCTCCGACGATCGTAAATTACGAAAGTGGAAGAAAGAGAGAAAGAGAGAAAGAGAGAGAGAGAGAGAGAGAGAGAGAGAGAGAGAAAGAAAGAGAGAAAGAGAGAGAGAGAGAGAAACAAACGTGAGTCGAAGGGCCAAATATCGCTAACGAGCTTAGCGTGCGCTGTAATGCGAGTCTTCGATCATTTTACAAAGAAAAAAGAAAGATAAATACATAAATAAAAAGAAAGAAAAAAATTATGTTTCATCGATAATGTAACATTTTTACATAATACGCAAAATGTAATTTCTCTCTCTCTCTCTCTCTCTCTCTCTCTCTCTCTCTCTCTCTCTCTCTCTTTCTTCAAGCTCTCGCTCGAGCAAAGATATATTAATCAATTCATTTATAATAAACGAAAGAAAATATTCTTTAGTCATTTCAATGGTAACGATCATCAGAACGAATGAAGAAAAAAAAAATAAATCAAATGTAATTTAAGACTACTTATCATCCCTCATTTTATAATGATTTAGGCCAACAATGATTACAGACGTAATTCTTAACCAATTTTGATAAACAAAATTTCATTTTAAAGATAAGAGTTTAAACGTGGATCTGATTTTTTCAAATTTTCGAATAAACTTTATTTTCTTTCAAAATAATAGTAAAAAAAAAAAAATGATGTTTTTCCGAAAATAATTCATGTATAAAAATAATGCTTTCTTAAATATCCTAAAAAGCAGATCTATTTGCTTAGATCTTCATCTTTACAATGAGACCATATTCATGAAAATGATCAAGAATTACACTTGGACTCACTCTTGTCGTTAACGCTGTTTTTGATATTTTCCGTGGAAAAAAAAGTTTCGTAACGTAATGGCGCTCCATGAACTTTGCAACAAAAGGAAAAAAGCTCATAGTTCCACTGATGATTTTCATAGAAAAACTTGAATGTGTGTGTTTCGTTTCTGTGAAGTAGACAATCGTAATAGAACTTTGAATGCAATTTTTGGATTGTTATTTCTCCTGTAGGAATAATCCACTTTATATTATTAATATTACTACTACCCCTTTAATAATAATATATAATATCAAAATATAATAATAAGAATAAGTGATAAGTAGAAAATGAAATACGTACGTTATATTAACATAGTCATGTACATTCTACATTATATATGAGAATGAGATGATTTATAATAACAAAAAAAGAAAAAAAAGAAAAAAAAGAAGAATATATTTAAAAGAACAACGTACAATATAATCATTTTAATTGCTAATGTCTCACAAAGATCTCTGTCATTTCTTTTGAATGTATTCCATATGTCACTACGCATGATAATTTTCCGCATAAATTCTCGACAAATCGTATCTTCGTTAATTCAAAAACATAATCATTCATCGAGCTAATATTAATGAAATAGAATGCCAAATACGAAGATGATTCTTTGTTTTCGTTCAATGTAATTTTTTCTTGTCTTACTACTTTATAATCATAACACACAATCGTATACTTCGTAGTACTAGCTTTTCTCTTTATATCGTTTTTCCTTATATCGATTTTATTTTGATTGAACTCTTATTGATTTTCTTATTGATTTTGCGAAACTATTAATTTCTACGAAATTCTCTTACGAAATCGATATGAAAAAAAAAAGAAAAAAAAAAAAAAACTAAAAAATGATTCTTATTCACTAAGATTACGTAATTTCAATTTTGCTAATCTATATCTTCCAGATAGGATTACAAAAAATATTTTAAATATGTATATTCATTTTAACAATATAAAGTTAATACATAGAATGAGAATATAATTAATAATGAAATTAACGATCATATAAGTTTTTACATGTTATTAAGCTAATAATTCTCACCCATTTAATATTAAATAATTTAATTTTACTCATAAAGGTTTGGTCCTTAGATAAAAATTTTTTACAAGCAAATGTCATAAACATACGCGTTAATAAAACATTCAAATATAATAATTATAATTTTAAATTTCAATCGGTACGAATTATTATATTTCTTTTCATTAAACAATAACAAGGAGTTTGAACGACTTTAATACATAAAAAAGAATTAGACCACCATTTAAAATGCTTCTTTCGACTATTTAACATTCATTCAAGATATGCATAATATTACAGGAAAGTCAACTAATTATTAACATTTATATAATAATAATTTATAATAATTATGTCTGTTTATTTGTTTAAATTTTACCATAGGTCGTAATACACATTGAATATAAAATAAATTTAATTAAACATTTGAATACGAGCTCGGGATCATCGCCGATCTATAATATCAACAAAAACGAACATTCAATTTACTTTGATAATAATCAGATCACTTTCCTTTCGTATTCCAATGAATAAACATTGAAATTTTCTCTTTCCATGCGGCAGAGCTTAAATAATTTATACTTTCGATAATTTTATAATCATTTAAACAATATATAATATATATGCATTATATAATAAATTAACATTTACACACTGAGACACTCAATTAAAGATTACATAGCTCGTAACACGTGTTAAATATAAAATAATTTTAATTTAATATTTTAATCTAGTTAAATTTTAAACTCAGGATCGTACCGGTCTATAATGTCAATAAAAACGAATGTTCGACTGACTTTGTCACTAAGCAAATTACTTTTCTTTTGAATTCCAGCGAGTAAACGTCAGAGATCTTTTCTACCTTACGTAATTTCTTATTTCTCTTTCGGAACTTCAATGATTTATAATTTCGATAATTTTATAATTATTCAAACAATCTGTAAAGTACACGGAATAGAATAAATTAATATTTAAATAATAATACATTCGTTTAACACATTACATAGCTCAGGACAGGTGTTAAATATAAAATAATTTTACTTGGATATTTCAAAAAGATTAAATTTTAACTCAGTGTCGTTGCCTTCGCTTAATTAAATTTACAAAAACAAACTGTTGAATGACTTTGACGATAAAAGGAGTTAGTTTTCTTTTGCATTCCGACGAGTGAACATCGAAACTCGCTCTTTCTAAACGTGAAAACTTATAAATTAATACTTTCGATAATTTTCCAATTATTTAAACAATCTTTAATATATAGGAAGTACAATAAACTAATATTTAAACAATAGTACATTAGTTTAAACATTACAAAGATCGTAACGTGCAAGAAATTTAACATAATTTTAATTAAAAATTTCAATACTTAAAAATTTTGATTTCGGGATTATGGGCCATGTGTAATATCAACATAAACGATCTTTTGATTAACTTTGACGATTACAGAGTTAGTATTCTTTTGCATTCCGATGAATAAACTTCTCTCAAGACGTCTTTGCTGCAAGTATCAACAAATATTTAAGGTAAATATATTTTTATATCATACATTTCTTCAATGATTTATACAGTTTCTTATTATAACAATATATGTAGTAATAATTTTGTTTTTATTTTTTTCTTTCAGAATATCATTGCAATCGCAATACTCGAAACAATGATGAAATTGAGTGTTTGTATATATGTAAAATAAAAGCCAAAAATTCGTGAAGTAGAAAGCAGTGTTTGTTCGTTCGCGTTTTGCGATTTAAACTACAAATGAATTTGCATCGACTACGTGCAATGCAGTCGTTAGAGTCAGTATTTGTACGCAAAGTTTTTGCTTTTTTTAACAGTCGTACAGACTGTATTTATAAAAGATAGTAAAGTTCCGCAAAATAAATTCAGTGACCGTCCATTAATAAATAACTACTGTGAATTAGAGTCAGTGCATCATTAAAGAAGATCTCAACCAACATCGATCTCAATCTACTTTATTTTCAACCAACTACATATCACCCACACTCAATGCCGATTTAAATCATGAATGAGTGTTTTGGAGCCATCGCAGAACTTCTTAAGTAGTAAGTGAATTTTTAAGTCCCTCCAATCACTCAATCATATCAAAAACGAAAGGTCCGAATTTGCATAAGTGATTGGTTGTAATTAATTGATAGAAAAACATTGAATGACCATGAATAAATTTCTTCAGAGATTTACTCGTGAATGGTTTCTTATCTCTTAATTCAATTAATTGATCAATTAATTTTTAACTCAGGATTTTCAGCAATTAATACATTAATTCCCGTTTCTCTTGCATTGTGAAAAGTTATCTCTCGAAAAGATATCTATCCGAAGAGATAAGATATTTATTTTCCAAATGTGTTAGAATTCTGTTAGGATTTCCTTCCATATCTTAGAATTTCGAATCAAATTCTGTTGTTACACTTTTTCAGTGATGATCAGTTAGGTTAGAGGACGAAGCAAAGAAGAGGCTATATACCGAAGAGACCCCCATAAACTGTGGCTCAAGAGGGCAACTATAGACTATTGAATTATTTTCGAAAGTTAAGCAGAAACTTTCGAGAATGGCTCTTAATCATATTTTACCATGTATGTCACTCAAAATGCTCTTATGGTGATGGCTGTAGTAGCAGATTTGAAAAACTGAGACGACATAACATCCCATCTCCAATCCCATTTTGCCACGCGTACGCGAATAGAATTATTTCATATTTTATATATTTTTATTATTAAAATTGAATTATAAATTTTTCACTTTTTTCTTTTCTAAAGTTCAGTTAAATTCTTAATTTTATTTTTATAAAATTTAGTTCTTTATTAAAGTCATAGCACCAAAATGTATGATATGGCAATTGTGAGAACCACCAAAATTGCACTGAATAAAGGTGCACATGAAGCTGAAACAAGTACAGAGGGATGAGTGCCAAGTTTTCCCTTTGCCACACGTTACGGGAAAAAAATATTTGTCTAGATTATGATCAAAAATTTTTCATTTTTAAAGTTAAATTAAATTAAATTCAATATTTTATTTTTCATAAGTTATATATATACATATTTTTTTTTTTTTCTTAGATTATTTCTCTTCCTTTTTATAAAATAAAGTTCTATTAGAATCATTAAACTAGGCATTCCTAAAATCACAAAAGGAATAGGAAATGGCAATTGCGGAGAATAGTGAAACTGTACTGAATAATGGTGCAGACTTAAATATATGCCATGTTTTTTACTTACAATTGCAAAAAGACTAAAGATTTACGATATAATTAATTTTACAGAAGTTATGGAATTATGGATTTTTAGAAATTACGGATATTTGAAAATTACATTTAAAGGAACATAGATTTATTCGTAATATACTCAGATTTAAATTTTTATACAGGAGATCATAAATGAGTCTCCAAATACAAGAGCCTTCACTTAGTGAGACCTGGCTTGGTAGTATTTGCGATATTTCGTAATCTTATGGTATACAAGTACTACCGAGCGAATGGTTGCATATTTCAAAAATATTTTTTCAATCTAATTCCAACTAAACATTAAAAAAGTACTTACATTTTACATTGCTAAACATGTTTGAATAGATAAATGGATCGAATATATTAGAATTCTAAAATAATATCTTAAAGAAATGCACAGAAAATTTTTCTATTCCACTTATGCACTTCATTTTTTCTATTTATTTTATTTTTTATCTATTCTTATTAATTATTATTTTTAAATGTCGGATGGGATCCATGGGTTAGGCCCATTATGCGGGCTACTGTCTCAATATCGTGTAGAACTCACGAGTAGAATCCTTGGAAAAAGTCCTTCGATTTTAGTCCTTGGGCAAGTCCCTTTCTTTCAGTACACAAAAATTGAGCACAATTTTATTACTCCAATTTTTTGAAGTCGGATAATTTTGATCGGGTGAAACGACATTTAATATGTCCATCTCTCGTTCTAAGTTTTGTCGTTATTACGTGCGCACATGTTCCAGTTCTCTTTTCTATTCTTTCTCCGACTTTTTTTTCTTTTCTTTTACCAACTCTCTTTTCTATTTCCTATTTCTTCTTTTTCTTCTTTTCTTCTTCTTCGTCTTTTCTTCTTTTCCAGGCTGGATCATCGAAAGATAGATTCATCTGCGGTTATGTGGTTGGTTTGCGAGGATTCGGTATATCGGCGTGAGTCCAATGTATCGTCGAATGGGACGGCTCGGTTCATCATCGATTTTTACACGAGAATACGAATAAAATAAAGAGAATTAAAAGTGGACACGATTAAAAATCCTACGATGATGAATTTCGTTTGATTGCTCGTAATCTCGATTAGTTAGAGAACGACGTATGTAGTTACTGATGTTGCGACGTTCCTATTATTCGTAAACGGGAATTGACACTCCTCCAAATAGCATTGGAAGTCAGAATTCTCAGTTAATTCATATTATCCCGTGAATATTAGATTACAATTATCGTTATTTTAACACTCACGTGAGTATCACGAATACGATTAAAAGTCCTACCGTGAGTTTCATTTTATTGTTCGTAATTTCGATTAGAAAATCGAAAACGCTGATTTTAAAGTAGAATCACTTTAGTTAGCTCGTGGTTCTCCAGATGCAGTAACCTCCATGTGGTGAGACCTGAGTCGGTATTACTTGCTATCTATCAAAAGTCAATCTGATCCTAGTACTACCGGACAAATGGGTGCATGTAATAGTTCAAATAATTATTCTCGATTAATTATTCTATTCTTTCTCTCGGGATTCTCTCGGAGTGAGACAACAGAATAGAGAATGAGAGAGAAATAGGTAAAGCTCTTTGATTTCCCTGATTAATTAAGAGGTTGTCAATAAAATTAATTTCGCTTCATTTCGTTCGACTTTCGTTTCCTTTTCAATTGAAAAATGTAAGAAAAATAATCGTCGCTATAGGATCGGTGATAAAGACAACAGGAGAAAAAAAAGAACGAAAAGATTGTTTAGTAAGTAAATTGAGGGAATGAGGATGAGTACAGTTAAAATGACAAATATATTCTATAAGAATCAATTAATTATTTCTTTTTTCTTTTTTTTTTTTTTTTTTTTTTTTTCTTCCTTCGAAGCGTGATTACCAGAAAACAAATTGAACATTGAATACATCTTTAAAATACATGACAAAAGAAAATCTCTTTCTTAATCTTAAAGTAAAATTTGTTTATCACAATTACGAGAAATATGAGAGATCATTGTCAAACGTAGATCACGAAAGAGATACCATTCGATATCGTTCCTCTTCCTTCGCAGACTCATCTCAATTCTAATTGAGGAGGAGACATGAAAGATGTTAGACGCGTATCTAACGCCGAGACGAGGAAATTTAAGTGGATCACGTAGGCGAGTCGTGTTCGTTTGTAGTTTCGTTTGCGAGTGAGAACTTTAAGTTGAACTTTGCCAAACCTACTGTGTACACACACAGTCGCCGTCAATCTTCGTATTTTCTCTTAAACAAGAAAGGTAGGTGCAATTTATTATAGCTCACAACGAGCTTTCTTTTGCTCAAAAAATTCGACAGATCTAGCTAATAATGAAAAATAAAAGATGGCAGGAAGATTTCTAAAACGCAGAATATCGCAGAAAGATAAAATTACATGTAATATCTATTAAATTATGTGTTGTTTCGAAGGTATGAAACATAAAATATAATAACGAAGGTAATATGTTATTTTACTCGCGGACTGTGAGAATGTACGAGGTAAAACTTAGTTCGGTAACGAGACCGCGAAGAAGCTACAAAGTTCTCAAAAAATATGAGTATGAAGAAGAAAGGGAAAGAGAAACGAAGAAAAAGAGAAAGAGAAAGAGAGAAAGAGAGAGAGACAGAGAAAGAAGGAAAGAACGCACGCGCCGTTGGGAATGCGAGTACGTAAGAAACTTTCGCATAACTTTCCCGAAACAAATCTTATCGCATTAAACGCACATCAACGAGTTTCGTAAATACCGTACGGGTAAGTTCCAAGAAGTTGCGTGTCTTCGAATAACTATCTCAAACCGTTCTTGCAACTTTATCGATTAATAATTACATAACATGCGTCCTTCTGAAAGTGTCTCTATGCTAATGAAGTCAAAATTCATTGGTCATGGTAAAATTTTCAGTATTATTATCTCTTTCACAATTAATTTTGGATTTTTTAACAAGATGGATCTCTAAATAATATCTTTCAATAAAGATTTCCTTCCTTCAAATAGTTAGCATCAAATCGTCAAAATTGTGAAAATCAAGAAGTATGTAACACGGGAAAGAAGGGATCGATGATCCAGTTTTCTAACATCACCGCGAACGGTAGTACCAGTTTTCAAGCTCGGAGAGAAAGAAAGAAAGAAAGAAAGAAAGAAAGGAAGAAAGAGTGAAAGAAAGAAAGAAATGAAGAGAGAAAAGAAGAAAGAGGGAACAAGAGAGAGAGAGAGAGAGAGAGAGAGAGAGAGAGAGAGAGAGAGAGAGAGAGGGGGGAATAGAGAGAATACTCGAATACCAACGGTGCAGGCGGTGTATTACGAATGGCCTTAAGCCCGCGCCTTCGTAAATCCCGCCCAACAAAGACGAGAAACAAGAAGAAATTTCCAATAGCCGGGAGCGGCTTTGCGAGAGGCTTCCTGCCAAGCCACACGATGCGGATCGTGGTGAGGTAAGAGAAGGAATGGTGGAGTGTTCTAACACACATACAAACAGAGAGTCGAAACGCGTGGCTAAGGCTAATTCAAACGTGAAATTAGACGTTCAAGACGACTTCTCAGGTACTCCTCGTAAAGCGCTACACTCGGTCGACGATGGCCGCAGTTGGGTAAGATTAAAACTTTCCTATCTTCGTCGTCTCTCCTTACCTCTTATTCTCTCTCTCTCTCTCTCTCTCTCTCTCTCTCTCTCTTTCTCTTTCTTCGCTTTCTGTCCGCGGTCGTTAAAAGTTTTCGTAAGAAAGCTACGACGTCTTAACGCATATAAATGGATCTCCTGCTCCCTCTGGCGCGTTTCTCGTCCGAGAGGTATCTTAATAACGAGCCATGGTCATTAGTATCAGTCAGACTTTCTCTCGTTTCGAACTGTTAACAGACGCTTCCACGGTCAACCAACCATCTCTTCTTATCTCTCTTTCTTGATCTCACGAAACGGCTTCCTTTGATAACCGGAAAATTGTCGGTTAAAATAAGACGAAACCGATTTAATATGTGAAACCATCTCTGAATATACATTTTCCTTGGATATTGAAAATATTTCTCCTACGGGCTAAAATATTTCATTATACAAGTATATAGCTTTATACATCAGTCGCTAAAGAGCAATCGAAAGAAGAAAATATTCGCAATAATATATCAAAGTACGAAGCTCATGACGTACAATAACTTAACATTTTTATTAAAACAATGATCGAGAATGGAAAATGGTTATCAACCAAGATATTGCCTGCTAAATGTCCAATTTCATGAAAACAAATATTTAATAAGCAAATGTTCATGAGAAATAACAAAAATTTTAATATCCGAAGAATATGTCAATTGGATAACGAACAAGGAACAATAAAAAAGAAAGCTTAACAAAATAAAAAGAAAGAAACGTGTATGGTATTTAATTTTTTGTAATTTTGTCAAGAGAGATAAGTTTGTAGTATCGTTCAATAAAAATATGATATACTTCTGTCTCTGGTTATTCCTATAATAATTTATTATGAAGATATAATTAAATTCTTGTGCTAACGAATAGGTTTGGCATGATTAATCTCTCAGACATAATACTATCGTAATATAGCAATATTCTATAAATATAACCAGAGTTAAAAATCAGTCAAGACATACAAACATATTTCTCATTTTATTGGTTTTATAAGATTGCATTTAATAACACATATTCTGCCATAGAAATTTATACATTTTTATAGATATAATTAGAAAATATAAAAATGTTGATGAAAGTTACGTGATAATTAGGACGTAAAGAATTAAAAATACAATGCAAATTGAGATGTTCATTAATTTTATTTCAACCAATACATCTTAATCAGTCATATCTTAAACAATTACTTAAGGTATTTAGATTATCTAATCGCCAACATAGAAACGGTATCGTGGAAAATCCATGTAAATACATTCCTTGTTCGAAATAGAAGAGATGTTTACCAAACGGCAATGAAATATTGCGACTCACGGACAGACGAGAGAAAGAGAGAGATAGAGAGAAGAAGAGAGACAACAAATAGTGATGTTAGGTGGTGAAGCGGGGATGATGTTACCAAAAGGAGTTGGAGTATGTCGGATTTAAGCCGCTACTCTCCACTGGTTTCGTCAATATTGGTTCTCTGACTTTCTTAAGTTCCAACTCTCCTATACAAACAAATCATGAACAGACTCGAAGCAGAGTTATTTTTTATGGACAGTGAGTTCAATATCACAGACTGTACATGCAGTATGTACAAGAAACACAAATACACACATACAATACTTTAAACTCAATCGCCAGAACCACAATTAACCGTATTTTCTTTAGCTAGATGATTTATTTTCCTTTCTACTTGCAGCAACTACACATAGTCTCAGAGCGTGTTCTCTCTCTCTCTCTCTCTCTCTCCCCGCCCTTTCTCTCTCTCCCTTTCTTACTCTTTTTCTCTCTTCTTCTTTCTCTTTCTTTTCTTCAAGCCCAGCTTACTTCTTCTCCCTTCAAGCCGGGTTAGTAAAACTTTGTTTCGAACTTTAAACCATTCCTTTATTTCCTTCGGTGTGGAAAGAACTGTCTGTGAATTCCTTATTTATGAACCTAACTCCTCCTGGAAGGAAAAATTTTTCCGTCGTATTCTTTCCAACCTCATTCAAATCGCCGTTCATAAAATTCAACTATAACTGACAACGTCTGTATTCGATTGCGAAGCGTCCTTTAACGAATTTTTACGGACCACCGGAGAGAATGCGATGCAGGAATTCGAAAGAGAAGGGTAGAGGAGAACTGAAATTCCATTTGCAAACATTTCAAAAACGGTAACCGCATCCTCGACTGTTGATACCCGAGAGTGCATCAGATACGCGTAACCTGGA
The DNA here is from genome assembly GCF_912470025.1 of Vespa velutina. Lineage (NCBI taxonomy): Eukaryota > Metazoa > Arthropoda > Insecta > Hymenoptera > Vespidae > Vespa > Vespa velutina. The sequence continues at coordinate 4,806,716 of NC_062192.1, read as the reverse complement.
ACTATCCATGAAAAAGTGTGCATCTGTGAGCATATATGTACTAACATATATATACATACGTATACAGGTACGTACGTACGTACGTACGTATGTTATACATACACCTAACAATATATGTGAGCGAGCCAGCGATAAAATATTTTATGCCACGTTCTTGGCTAATTATTTTACCTTTTCGATGGCACATGCCTGGTGTATGGAAATTGCGTGCGCGCGCGCTAGCACTAGCGTTAAAAATATGTCAACTAATGTCGTCGGTCGTGCGTGAACTTACGCATGATAACAACATTTCCCTTCCCCATTGTAGAGAGGTGAAAATTAAAAAGTAAATTTAATTAATTGGAATTTACAAGGCATTGTAATCGCGGTTTTGATGCGGTTAAAATTCTAAATAAATTGTTGGATGTAATTAAAGTGTGAAATATCGATGGTACGAGTGTAAATTTCACGATTCACTAACGAGCAATAACGTTCGTTACCGTCCGTATACATATATAAAGCGTCTCTCATAGGATTATAAGTATCTCATAGACCATATACATATATTTAGTGAACTGAATCAATATTTGAAAATAGATATAACATAGATTTCCAGAGTATTAAGTTGGACTTATTATATCCCCGTATCAATAGTCGTAAATGGATTGTTGACGAACGTCTGCTAGTTTCTACCTATGTCTGCTTTGGCAGGGAAACAATAGTCATAGATACGTATGTTTGGCAGTCATCTATCTCGAGCGACACTAGTCACGGACATTATCAGATGTAACCGCGTACCTTGGACAAACACAACATAGTAACTACTTATATAACTATATCGTTACGTGCTATCTACCACTCGAGAGGGAAAGAGAGAGAGAGAGAGAGAGAGAGAGAGAGAGAGAGAGATCGAGATCCGCGCAATAATAATAAGCATCTACGATATACAATTATGTGAATGCGTTCAAGATATGGCCGATGCTTTGTTTCTAAACAAAATTCATGCCTAATTGTTACCCCTAAATATTATCGTTCAAATGCTCAAATCCAAAAATGAACAAATAAATCAATGAATTAAAGAAAAAAAAAAGAATAATGGAATTTCTCGAATAATTAATAAATTCGATTATAAAATAGACTACACTTTAAAGATCCTAAATTCGCGATAATACTCAAGTACGTATATCATGAATAAAGTAGAAGGTAGAATAAAGCGATAAAAAAGAAATGTCGAGAGAATGAAAAGCAGAAAGAGTATAAGAGAGTGATATCATTCGAGATATATATAATATTAAATCTTTTCACTATTACGTCGTTATTTAGCAATAACGCGATTATTTACATTGTTACAGTAATATATGTTTAAATTAAAATGGAAGCTGATATTTATCCGAAGAATAAAATTATATATCGCAAAATGAATGAAAAAGAAAATCTGAAGAAGCTTTCTTTTAGGAATCAATCGATTATATCAGTCATCGTCAATTCGAAAAGGGAAGTTCATAATCTAATCATACAATTAGTTAGAATTCGTAAAGAAAAATAAAAAGGAGAAATAAGCAATAGCGTGAATAAATGTTTCTCCTGTACTTTCGACTAAATCTACAAAAGAAATCATTGACACTTGTCGACATAGAAAACGAGAAAGGAAGTTAGGATATCCCCATATCCTTTCCCTAGGGGATAGTTCTGCTCGACTCCACGATCGATCTATTTTTTCCACTTTTCCCTTTGTCTCTCTCTCTCTCTCTCTCTCTCTCTCCCTCTCTCTCTCTCTCTCCCTCTCTCTCTCTCTCTCCCTTTCTCTTCGTTCTGTCAATCACAAAATGAATTGGATGACCTAGAGCGAATATTAAATTGCTATTTCCCATCCAGTAGTAGACTTTTTAACGAAGGCAATTATCAATTTCTCAAATTATTCACACCTATGTAATAAAAAGAGCAAGAAAACAAGTTACAGACGTAATTTAAGTACTTCAATTTTGATCAAAGTTCAAATAATTAATTCTAGCTTCTACCATGACACTTTGAACACTTCTATTGAAATTGCAAAGACAAGAAAAAGTTATAAAAAAAAGGCCAAGAAATTCTAACCTTCGTAACAATGATATAAGCGAAGTAGAGAAGGTAGGAAGTACTATGGGCACGCTTCACTACTTCTCTCTTCTTGTTGCGACAATTACAACAGTTATCGCGGCATAAACAGCGGATTTACAGTCAAGCTGTACGAACAATACCATATTCAAGCTTTAATGGTGATGTATATCACAGTATCGTGGGCCATTAGCGCGAGACTTTCTCCCTTCTACCCCTTCCGTTTCTCTCTCTTTCTCTCTTTCTCTCTTTCTCTCTCTCTCTCTCTCTCTCTCTCTCTCTCTCTCTCTTTCTCTATGTTTCATATATAGAACACACGTGCTTCGAGTGAACGTTAAATATTCGCGACAATTACTTTAAATTGCTTCGACGATTCGGCATTGTACAGTTCTATCCCACTTCGGTGGTCCCAACAAGGAAAGTGAGCGAGTACACGGCCGCGAGAAAGAGAGAAAGGGATGAGAGTAAAACGTTCAGAACGGAAGGAGAGGAAGAGCTAAAGGAAGAGCCGCTGGGTGGAAGGTGGCGACTCTATTATCGCACTTACATTCTATTACCAAGGACTACCCGCTAGTGCAGCCACGGAGTGCCGACTTCGCAGCGCACGGCCGGGCACCCTATTCTAAAGTTAAACTCCGCCTCTGCCATTACGAGTCGAGTAAAGCTGTTTATGGCGTTTAGCAGCAGATGCTACACTCGTAACAGCTTGCAAATGAAAACGATCTCGCTCCCTCACAGTCTTACACCCATACCTTCTACTATGAATTCTCTCCCCCCTCTTCTTTCTTTCTTTCTCTCTCTCTCTCTCTCTCCCTCTCTCTCTTTCTATATATCTCTCTCTTCATTGGTAGGTCGATGAAATGGGGAGGAAAAGGGTGGAGGTCGGTACGGGTGAAAAGCGCCTTTTAACGAATCTAAAATTATTCCTTTTATTCGCCGTAAATGCCTCCCCTTAGGCAGTCACGCTCTAAACCGTTTCGATCGTTTCAAACAGGGATTTAAAACTGCACTTGATTCTCTCTAAAAAAAGCGTAGAATCCTTTTTACGTTATAGAAGTACGTTTACAATCTCGCTTAACGCCCACCATCTATTGCGATAGATTTTACTTGATCAAGCTGCTAAAATCGTGCTTAAACGATTGATGAACGAGAAAATTAAAAAATACTTTGATCGAAACAAACTATACATATGTATATCTATATATATATAACTGTATATTTAGTTACGAAGTTCTTTTGAAAAAAGATATCGAATAAAATTTGGATATTGTAAATACTTAGATAGTTTTACGGTTGAATCATTCCAATCGATTTCTTCACGATATTCTGTAAAGTTTCGCTTTAACTCGGCCAAAATCGAACCAACTTTGACTATTCGATAAATACATATCCGATGTCGAAGTTACGTAGGTAAGTACGAAACTCAATTCGCCGGTCTTAGTGCATCGGATTTAGAAAATTACGAGAAAACAAATGAAACGAGATCTCTGCCATAGGATAGAAGTGCCGTTTACCCTATGCATTTCGAATACAGCGAACGTGTTCACACAATCCTCCTGGTTATTAACATTCCAATTTCTCGAAACTTATTGCCTATCCTACACCCTCTCACTATAGAGATTGTAAATCTTTTTAGAACGAAATCGAACAAGTTTACAAATTCGATGGAATATTTAGGATTACCTTTTTTAGAAATTCATAATTAAATTCTCCCTGAAATATGATGAAAGAAGAACCACTCGTCCAGATATCATCTATCTCATCGTAGTATTGTATTTAGTTTGCCTTATTAAAGAGTATTATTTTATGATGCAATATAAAAAAAAAAATCCTTTCCTTCATTTTTATATAATCCTTTTATTTCATTTTCCACATCCGTATAAATAAATATTTTCGTATTAGCTCTTTTAAAAATACCTGGTATCAGTTCTTCGTCTAATTCTACTTAGAGTATCAGAAGTCTTCCCAATTTATAATTTGGTAATAAATATCCTTGCAATTATTGAATTAAATGTTCCAGATGATCGAATAATTTCTCGTGGAATGTAAAAGTCATTAGCATTAAAATCCGTGCGAATAAACGTATACCCTACCGACCTAAGTACTTTCATTCATTATCCAAACTATGGTAAAACGCAAAGCACACTCAAGTACCCGAACGATGAATGCTCGAGGCTATGAACAAACGAAGGAAATTTGCAAATTATTCCTACTTCTTTTATTTCCCGTTCTCTAACGTGAATTTCATTATGAAGAAAAAAGGTGTAACTCCAACATAGAATCGAAGCGTTTCCTACGTACAAGGAACAACAAGCATCTACCACTGACTAAACGAAGCGCTTTCGTAAATGGCAAAGCCAAAAGTTAATCGTAGAGCGAGACATAAACAGACGGTTAGAAAAAAAAAAAAACAAAAAAAAAGCAACAAAAATTTTGTGGAATGTTTAATGACGCTCGTAAAGCTCGGCATTCGTTTAATTTGTTCCGAACTTTAGTTAAGTGTTTAATTAGTTAACTTTACATACTATGAAGCCAGGTACGCAAACACTTAGTAGGTAAATTACAGGCTGAGCCATTCTATAACTTTCCAACATCCTCGGTAGTAAGTATGTAGTGCATAGTAATATCTCTAGCCCTCTTCCTATCTACGATCTCTTCCTCTTCTCGAAGCAGGTAATAATATGAGGAAGCTTCAGGTCTAGACAAGGCGTTCTCCTAAATTTTCCAAACCCATCCTCTCTTCTTCTTCTTCTTCTTCTTCTTCTTCTTCTTCTTCTTCTTCTTCTTCTTCTTCTTCTTCTTCTTCTTCCGCTCATTCTCTCTCTCTCTCTTTCTCTCTTTCTCTCTTTTTACTTTGTTATGCTCTCTTGTAAAAGTATCCCCGCGGATTACCCAGGTAAGAATTTCACTCACTTCTTCTTCTTCTTCTTTTTCTTCTTCTTCTTTCCAACAAAAAGGAGTTCATATACTCAAAAAAGTATTTCACTTCATCGAGATGTTAATTCACTTACTCAGAAATTATTATCATCGTGAAAGAAGACTCCTGAGAAGCGTTTTAGGGCCGACGTTTGACTAAAGTATCGTTAATCGAACTGTTCTCGTCATCGTCGTCGTCGTCGTCGTCGTCTTCGTCTTCGTCGTCACCATCGTCGGCAATTATCTTCGATATTTTATCAAGCAGGAATACATCGTTAACCAAACTGCCATAGAAGCAACGATCGACGTTCCGTGCGACAACGTAAACCATATTCGACGTTTTAACGAGAGTGAAGCATCCATACTTAACGAGAATATCCGCGCTTTAACACATACCAACCGTGATGGCGCGGCTCTTTTCTCTCTTCTATGCTTCCTTCCTTCCTTCCTTCCTTCCTTCCTTCCTTCCTTCCTTCCTTCCTTCCTCTCGTCCCACATCGATTGGTATATCGAGCTTTAAAAGCGGGAATGCGTGAGGCAAGAAGTAATTTGTCGATTAATTAACTCGCCGACACAAGCGCGTGCCTTTCTTTACGCTAGAGTCATTTAACTTTAAGCAAGTCGAATCTACCTCAAATCGATTAAAGCTCATCGAGGTGCTTCTTCATGGATTAAAATCGTATTTTAAAACCAATTTTAAAATTCTTCCATCCTACTGACTAACGTAACAATTATATGCAAATTAACAATAATTAATATATTAATATTTTTTGCATTTAGATACATCATTGAAATATTTGTAATGATAATTATTTTTTATTATAATTATCAAAATAAAATGACATGATTATTATGTTATATCGTTAAAATAAACAAGTCATTTTAATTTTTAGTTTACCATTGTTTATCATTGTTTATCATTGTTTTAAAAGATATATCGAATTTTCATAGATTTATATAACATATTATACAGACGCACCAAGCTGTCCGCAAATGTCAATCTTATTGTCTCGAAACTCATTTATCTTGAAGAACCATTGTGCTTCTACGACGCGACGATTCCGAACTGTCACGCGATGAGAGAAATAGAGAGAAAGAGAAAAGAGAAACATGGAAGTAAAATGGATATAGAAATTCATACTGCACGAACGATTGTTTTTCCGATAATGTTTTCGAAAGAATACAAAACTTCATTGCAAGTGCACATGTACTTGTATGCGATACATTGATAAATCGCAGAACCAGTTGGTAGACGTTTGGAAGAGAAATTTTACAAACACCAAAAGAAGTAGAATAAGAAGAAGGAAAAGAAAAATAAAAAGAGGATGAGGAGAATTTTAAGAGTTGACGATATTGATCGATCCAAAACACAGATATGACTAAAATAACACAATAAGTTAATTCTACAAATAATAATTCTACAAATTTTACAAATAATAAATAATTTATAGAATAACTCTCTCAATAAATTCTCTCTCTCTCTCTCTCTCTCTCTCTCACACACACACACACATACATACATATACAAAATAATCGTTTATACAAAAGTGAATAAGCTCCTGATACAAATATATTAATATCTAGACATCCTTATACGAAATTCCGCTTTTTAAGTCTCATTAATTTTCATGTAAATCCTCGTTTATAATACACGTATATATAATATCTGTATGTATTCTTAGAATAATAAAGTTTGAAGCGGAAGTTCGGTAAGCTTATATTCCGCTCGATCTAACAACCAAATAGCAATTAGCGCTAATTGTCGACTTCTATCTTCGCGATCGTATTTCGATCTAACAAAACACCATTCCTTACGAATAGCAAATACATATCTCATCGACTCGATTAATTACCATCGGCTTATATAGGTACATGCAATAGATATATGTTGATATGTCGTCGTTACCGAAGAGAAAGTGTTCAAACTAAGCTTATGGTGATATGTCTGCGATCACAGTCGAGGGGATGCATGAAATCGCGTATCACTCTACCAATCGACACAGCCCTACTTCGTCACTCTTGACACTAAGCTAAGCAATTCGGTATCATGCTGGCAATTAATCACAGGAATGAAATGTTAATTAAAACGGAAATTACAGGGACGCGCGTACCGCACCATACCGCACCACACCCACCATTACACCGCATACTAGCATCTCCCCGGATACAATAAATACTCACACTTGCAGATTTATGAATACCACCATACGTCCTTTAATTTTATCGTCCCTTTTTCTCCAACATTTTATTTATTCGACTTTAATAAAATGTATTTACGTTTGAAATGAATATCGTCAATCTGATATGTTTCGTAACGTACGCATAAATATAATTACAACAAATCAAACTAAATTATCACGTTAAAATATCCGCAATGATTCTCGATCATGATAAAATGAAGATCACGTTTCAAGGGAAAAAAATATAACGTTCCGCGTTTGTGTTTTAATTGAATTCTTAATTAGGTAATGAATAAAAACTAAAAAAATTAACAAAAGAACTTTGTGAAATACGTTTAAAAATTGTACAACAGGCAAAATTCATTCATATCTCGTTAACCAAAAAGATAAAAACGTTTTAATACGGGTATACTTCTTACGGTCTATAAAAGGTACGTTTTGATATGTTTAAGTTATGGCCTTTTCTGAACTAGCAAAACTGTCTCTCGAATGGGGAAACATATTTGCACTGTCAGTCTCGAGCAAATATCTTGGTTTGTTCAATTTAGATAATGATACCAGCCTACTCTGATCATTTCGAAAGATGTTATCTTAACGAAGTAAGTTTTCTCATTTATCTTTGAGTTACATAGAAAGAAACAAAAAATCGAGAATCACCCTATTATATGTCTTAACATTGTCATATTTAGTATCGAGATATCGTATATAGAAAAAAAAGAAAAAAAAAAAAAAAAAAAGAAATACAGTTATTATATAAATACATTTTGATATTTTTTATTAAATAAAAACATATGAAATATATGAGTCTGAGTTTTATTTTAGAATCTGATTATTATTCGAAAGAAGCTCAATGAGTTATAGTGTTAATAGTTTCCGAGATTCGAGGCAAATTCCTCATGTCAAAATATACGCTAATTCTAAATCCGGATATCCATTGCAGGTAATATACGTGTATTCATTATACAATATCTAGATACAAGAGAATATTCGCGTTACATCCTGGCTATTTCGCTCTAACTCGTATTCACCAGTACATATATATATATATATATATATATATCTATGTAAATCTAGCCCTTGTAGACGAGTTGCGTTGCAAGGAAAAGTAAACGAACCGAAGGGTAGACGAACTACGTCGAGGATGTACTAACGCGGAAGAACGACCAGCAAAGTATGTTAAGTGGAGCTCTTCGCAGGTGTGGATAACTGTTGGCTACTCTGTATTCGGTGTCTCGTAACTCATCTAACTATACTAATTGCGTAACGTACGAATCGTCCGAATAATGAAACCTTCAGAATTTCGGCTAACAATCGTTATGTTCCTTCAACTATACAGTTATATTGTCTTTTAGTTGGCTCTGTTTTGATTTCGTTTCCACACAAATTTCATTTTCTATTAGCAAAAAATTATATAATCAATTAAAATCCCAATTATGTAGAAAATTTTAACTCATTATTTATTATTGATATTATAATACAAAATATATTATCGCGATTACGTAAAATTAATTTGAAATAAAACAAATAAAGATGAAGATGTAGGATTACATCGTAAAACAGTTCAGACCCTGAAAACTTTTGATGTATAGAAAACTAAACTCGTATAAATATATAATAGAAACTAGATTTGTGCTTAAATTAATTCCACGAGTAATAACTTGGTATCCGTTTAAAAAATCAGCTAACCATTTCTTGAAAAAACAGTCCTTATTTGTCGTACATAATTGACGAAAAAAATGAAGAATAAAGAGAAAGTAGAAAGGAATTAAAAATCTTTTAGTCCTTTATCTTTTAAGAAATCAAACCGTATACTCTCTAAACAGAATCACGCCACTTGACAAGAAATGTAATCACCGACGATATTAATGATCGTTGTTACATTTACATAACGACGATTCGTAATATGATTAATGGCATTAACTTTAATGATTTTCGTGATGAAAGATCGGCTAGTGTTGAAAATGTCTAGTTATATATGGAACGATGAAATGAAGAAAGAAAAGAAGAAAAGGAATTGGATTATACGAAAGTTTTATGCAAAGAAGGAGGGTCGGGTGGATCATAAAGAAATGGCGAAGGAACAATTTTGTTAGAGGGATAGGTCCCCTTTAAATCCATCTTCACGATCGTTCCGATCTTTTCATATCAATAACGAAGTTCTCTAGTAAACTATAAGAAGGAGTCTTTTAATTAACATCAAATATTTACTTATTTGCTAAAATTTCATTGAGGAAAGAATAGCACAAATATTCGCATCTATATTCGTACGAACGACGATAAATATTATTCTTAATTATCGTACGTTTATTCGTTAAATACAAAATATGTATGCTTGTAAGATCGCGTAGCACGATGTCAAGAAGACGAAGAAAAATATTCACGTAAAACGCAACGTTTCTCCGAGGCTCATAAATATGACTTATGCTGTAGAATATGTTGAAAGTTATCAGAGTATGTATGGCTGATTCTTACGCACCGTTACCACTCGCCGTCGAATTTGTCAAACGTGCGTGTTCGGCATTACTATGCGAATATTCTCGTAGTACATAGATATTACATACAATAATATACATATTACATATCTTTGTAATATCCTTTTAGATAGCCCTTTGAATCATGTCAAAGTTCGCGAATATTTTGATGAATAATCTTATTTTGATATTACGAATCGATACGTTTATTACGTACATATATTATAACCATACCGTTTTCACACATTCCTAAATAACATACTCTTCCTTTTGACGATAAAATGTCCAATGAAATCTTATAATTAATCTTGTCGTAATTTTTAAAACGACTAGTATTATATCCCTTTGTCGACGATATTATTTCTTTTTTGACATGAAAAAGTTATAATGTTACAATACGATGAAAGTAGAAAACGATTCTAATGAAAACAATTTTACGCGTAGCTACTTCAATTCAGCGATCCTGTTTCGTTTAATCTCAGAATGTTTTCTCACTTTCGTCGCGACGGTTTACTCTTTCGAATAATGTTTAACGTGGAATGATTCTGTGAGTGTGGTTATACGATAGTTGGCTATACATCGTGTGAGATGTTCCCTGACCTTCTGCAAACGCGTTTGTAGAAGCCGTTAAAGTGCAGGATGCGATGTCGCATTAACCGACCGTTAAAAGTTAACGGGCGTCCTCCCCACGGCTGCATGGAAATGAAATAAGGCTGCAACCATAGAAAGAGAGAGAGAGAGAGAGAGAGAGAGAGAGAGAGAGAGAGAATTGTGAACTACGAACTGTGCGACGCTTCGCGAGGCTCGCGTTCGTACGATCGATCGTCATAAAATGTGGAAACGTCGCGTGTACGTCGGTTCCAGACGCGAAATATGATTCACGATTCCGGGGAAGTCTGCAGTTCGCGAGATCACTGAGTATTTTTCTCTCGGTAAAATATTGTCAACGAGAAGTGCTAAATTGCGTTAACCTTTTGCCACTGCTGCCGCCATCGTCACCGTTGAGAAAGAGAAAGAGAAAGAGAAAGAAAAAGATAGATCGATAAACTTCATGGCAAACGCAGCCAGCATCAACTTTGAAATTTCTTCGGATCGTCAGTCGATCAATTCCAAGATCGATTTGCGAAGACGATCATAGTAATCGCTTTCTTTTAAACTTCTTATTTCGAAAATTTCGAAAAATTCTATCGTTTCTCCCTTTCGCGCGCGCGTAATATCCCACGCGGTCCTCAGATGAAAGATTTCATCTGACTTCACAGTTACGTCTTTGAAATCGTTTTCGCATTACGAGACTCTAGTGTATTCTTCGCTTCTTCGTAGCAACGTACGGAAAATCGTTTTTGCTTTTCACTGCAGTACCGCTCGGAAGATACGGAATGATATCCAGGTTAGTATATACCGACATGAAATTTCAATGCGATTCGCTCCGACTTTCGTATTTACATATTTCGAGTAATATTAAAATATACGCATGAGGATAATATGTATAGGACAGTTCCTATTGTTCCGTATAACATGGGAGAAAATGTTGATATGTATATATAAATGTTGATATACATATATATATATATATATGGTATACGTGATACATTCTGCGTATTAGATCTTTTTCATTTGTTTCTTTTAACAAATAGTAACAAGTCTACGTCCGATATTGATCGTAAATGATATTCTTAAGTTTAAATCGAAACGAGAAATCTCTTTCGGGTAATATTTGATTTTACGATTGAAGAAATGCGAGGGCGAAGTACTAAAGGCGTTGAGTACTAAGAAAATAAAAGGTTCAACGACTTTTATTCGAAATGTTCGTCAGGTGATGGCTATATTCGAGGTACGTACACCTTCCACGCTACCCTCGAATTATTACCATGAACGTAGTTTGACAGAAACACTGAAGTCTCGTTTCACCTTACAAAGAATTTCTATGATATTTTTCGACTTGTTAAATGTCTTTTAGTTACCTCTACGATTCAAACTCACTTGATATGACTTTGTAAACTTATATTCCTAATATTTATCGTAGATATTTTCGTCGTAAAAGAAAGGAGGAATATAATAAAAATGAATTCGTTAATCAGTCAGTAGAATAAAAAGTTAAAGCAACGGTAATTTCCTGTCGTCGAAGAATTACCTTGCATTCAGGATATTCAAAATGGATTCTCAACGAAGGGAGGGAGTAAAGGACTTTGACCTTTATAAAATGTCCACGCTGCTGACGGCAGTTAATTTTGCGAAAAGTGTGGAGATAGAATCTAGGACGATAGTGTTAAAACCGTAGCGAACGGATGGCACGAATGAATAAAAGAGCGTATGCAATTGAGGTGCAAATTTCTCGCGGATATAACCCGAGGGATGAAGTGCTAGCAACTTTGATTCGCCGTTAAAAGATCGACACTGCTCACTTAAAACGTTTTCACTTTGAGCTGGGTTATGCTGAGAACTCAGCCCCTTGAACAGACTCAGTTATTCGTTTTAGCTCTATTATCTTTCTATAGAGTGGGCAATAAACAAGAAAAAATCAATATTCACAATGACGTCGATATAAAGCATGTATGCATAATATTACAAAAGGAATTGAAAATATTTGTTTTGCTTTAATATTGCAATCGAAGCGTTCTCTATCTTTCTCTCTCTCTCTCTCTTTCTCTTTGTCTTCCAAAATTCAATTCAAAATTAAATAAATGATAAACTAAATATCATAATTTGATAGCCAGAATATACACCAATTTTAATTACATTAATCATTGATACCGATAACAACGAACAACGGTTGTCTTCATATTACCGATATCCCAAAATGCAATACAATAAGGTATCGAGCTTTTTATTTTTCCTTCGATATGCGTGTCTATCGTTCGCGTTCGTGCAATTCCCAATTTTTGTCGTTCGCGTGGAAAACACCATTTAACGCGGTTATTGTTTCCAATCGAATTTTCAAGGGAAGATAAATTTCGTACGCGTAGTACAGAGCTTTGAGAACTAAAATTAACTAGCGAACAAAAAGGTTCACATAATTGAAATGCACGCTACTATCTCTCTCTCTCTCTCTCTCTCTCTCTCTCTCTCTCTCTCTCTCTCTCTCTCTCTCTCTCTCTCTCTCTCTTTCTCTTTCTCTTTCTTTCTCCCGTTCATGTTTCGATTCTAGTTTCGATTAATGAAATTGAAAATTGCTTATAATTTGTCAAATTCATCAAAATGAACATATTGCAATAATACATCATATAAAATCTCTTATAATTAAATAACAAAAATAAATCAGTTTAAATTACAATGAAAAAATTAATAAAAACAATAAATTTCCTATCATTCTATATATACATACTATCCTATCAGTTCTATATACATTCAATCGATTCTCATGGCTTCATATTCGTTTATATAACACAGAGAATTTCACTTCATAATATGTATTATTTAAATCATTATAACTCATTGTTTTTCATCATTTTAGTAACTAATAATTTAAAAAAATTTCAACTAGAACTATAACATGACGATATCCTATGATATCGTCAATACCATATCGAAAATGTTTCACGTAGAGAAATTCTCATTGTTCTCGATTGTAAAATACGCATTAGACGCCTATAGAATTTGAAGTTGAAATAGAAGAGAATATGCCGATGTATACCTCTTTGTTTCCTTAACAAGACTAGCTGCAGCTATGTCGTATGATTTATAAAAGTTATTTTTAAAAAAAAAAAAAAAAAAAAAGGATATCGACAAAAAAATCTGTACATTGATATTTCTTGTCAACATAACAATATGCCACTGTTACTGTCACTGTCATAAAAATGTTTCTGCGCGTTAGAAAATGAAAAGACATTAAAATCTAGATCTAAATCAATGGATGAGAAAAAGAGAGAGAGAGAGAGAGAGAGAGAGAGAGAGAGAAAGAGAGAACAAAATGGCGTAGGAAAAATGGCTCGTCGGCGTTTATTCGTCTAATATGAAACTACTACCATTACCCTGTTATATCGAAATGGGTATGACAAAGTATAAGAAAGAGAAAGAGAAAGATAGATAAGCGAAAAGGCAAGATAGAACGTGAAAGCAGTTTATGGAGAGAAAGCGAAGAAGTCCGGGAAAAGATTCCAGACGATAGAAAGAAAGATAGAAGATAGGGAGTTGGAAAAAGGTAAGACAAATAGAAAAAGAAATAGATATGGATACAAGGAGAGAAAGACGAAGGAAGAGAGAGAGAGAGAGAGAGAGAAAGATAGGGAGAGATAGAGAGAGAGAGAGAGAGAGAAAGATAGAGAGAGATAGAGAGAGACAGAGAGAGAAAGAAAGATATAGAGAGAGACAAAGAGAGAGAGGGGAAAAAGAAAGAAAGAGAGGGGGAAAGAAAGAGAGAGAAGGAGAGAGAAAGAAAAAGCAAGTCAAGTGGTATAGAGACCACGATGAGGGGTTCCACCGGGGCTGAAGTGGCATTAAGTTGACACACAAAGAGGGATGGGCTTAACGTCTGGTAAAGCTGACGAGCAAACATGCTTTTTGTCCTAGAATGTACGCTCAAGTATAATATGTTAATGTGTCATGAAATATGTCGAGTGCAACAAACGGACGTGCGATTTGTGTATTTCTTCTTGTAGCCCTATCATCTTAAGAGAATAACCTTGATCAAAAAGATGGACAGCGTAGGGATACAAGACGACATTTATGTATAAAATTAAATTCTCGAATTCTATATAATTCTATATGCATTTTCGTATGCATTTTAATATTTTCCTTTTACAAAAATTCGTTCGTAATCGTAATTTCACAAGTAAGATCTATTTTATATACAATGATTGTACTACAAATCAAACTTCTAAAATATATATTTATATATACATTCATTCATATTCCTGTTCGTGAAATAAATAAGAATTGGATATTAATCTAAATACTCAGTATGAATAGCTGTTTCGTTCTACGTATAGTTGCGTAAATATATACGTACGAATATCATTACATCGTACATCTTACATTGACAACTTATATAACATTTAACTATTTCATTAAATAATAATTATTCTTAATATAATATGATATAACTCTACGTACGATAATACGAAACTGAGTTTTAATAATTCTTTTTAATTTACACACGAATCTCCAATTACAACGTTTCATAGGGAGAATTACGTTAGCGACGCAATTACGGTTTTGTAGCCGCATAGATTTAACGAGGAAGAAACGGCTCAGGATCGCGTTAATCTACGACGACTAAAGCGCGTGCCAACGATTCCTGCAGCGGCACATGGTAATGCGTTCGAGTGCATAACTCACGGTTCGAGGTTTCTCTGTGTGCTAGCCACAGTAATTGGCACGATATCTACGTATCTCGTGCCAAAGGTGCCTGCTCCAAGAGGATTTGCTATCTTACGGTCTGTCAATCGCACTCCCGTTTGATTTCGGTCAAGCTTCGTTGAGGAGATTTTATGAGGTAGTAGGATTAGTAATTAATTGCATAATAATGAAACAAGATAGAATCCTAAGTATGTAAACCGGCAGTCAATAAAAACGCACTAATCAAATATATACTATGTAAAAGAATATTTTATTTTCGTTAATCTTGTTCTATTGTACAAGAAAAAATATAATTGCGGGATTAATATATTTTAAATGTGACGATCAATCGAAAAAGTTTTAGGTACTTATTACATATATATTATTTTCTTTCATTTTTATAATACTCATTACGGATTATTATTATTATTACTAATTTATTTTCAGAGTATATTCAAATGATGAATGTAATAAAAAAGAAAAAAAAATGACAACCTTAGAAAATATAAAACTAATGATTCGAACTATAGAACTTTAAAGCTGACAAGGAAAAACAAATCACATTTGCTTTTCAATTCTTATAAATATTGCTATTTTTTTATACGTGATCATTATTAAGATAATGAATTGAGAACCATGCTTTCTCATAAAGCACGAAATCTGTGCTTGTGTAGATGTGTTTCATTTTTGATACGTATAAACATTTGCAACACACAATCATATTTCTTCACGTACGAATAGAATAATATAAAGTAAGATGAATGGAATGAAAGGAAAATGATTTTTTCCTATTTGTATGAAATCGACTGCGACATTATTGATTGCTAATAAATATACATATGTATTGTTGCATGCACGTGTAAGAACAGAATTTATTGATAACTATTTATACCAATAGATAAATATGTATCTACAATTCTGACTTACGTGTTATTAATTCTTCTATACTTACAATCTCACATCTTGTCTCCTCGATTCCTTCCCGAAGGTAGATAGACATTGAATAATTTTTTTGCTTGTATATATATATATATATATATATATATATATATATATATATATATAAGCATACATATAAGCATACATACTATATATATATATATAATACTCTATTCTCCATTTCCCATTTGCAAATTCAGCATCGTTTATTTTACGCGGAATTTATTTTCAATAATTATAATAAAAATAATTTAATCAATTTTCATTTGGGAACGTGTTTGCAATTCCATTCGAAAATCATCACTGGTTCATTTTTTTATAGAACGCCGAGCATTATTCGAAAAATTCATAAATATTATTTCAAAATCGTGATTTTTTATTTAAAAAAAAAACATCTACGAAAAACAGATATCGTTGTATTACCATCACTATACTCACCCACGTGTAGCTTCTTTTTCATTCTTATCGCGACGGTAAAAAGTTGAGAGTAAAGACACGAGTTTGCAAGGATGTCAAAGATGTCGATAATGTGCGTACACACATTCATCTTCATAGCGCAAACTTTTTCTTTCTTATCCATTGGCATTTAAATATTTTTTCTTTCAAAAGCAAACGTTTATGAATGTATAAAGGCTATGTTGAAATTTAGTTTCAACGCTCTTTCCAACATATTTTGTTTACAAATTTATTACTGTACATATATTATAAATCGAAAAACGAAGCGACAAAAAAGATAACGGAGAATCAAAAGACGTCATAACTTTTTTTTCCATTCCTGCATTAGAATTATTCAGTAATCTTTGGCATATCGTTAGGCACTCGAGCACTCGAAACGATCGCTTGAAAATTCAGCATTATTCTAGTATAAAAGCAAGGATAAAAGCTGTTAATGGAAACTTTTACGACCCATTGTCTCTTTCTCTCTTTTCCTCTCTTCCTCTTGCTCTCTCTCTCTCTCTCTCTCTTTCTCTCTCTCTTTCTCTCTCTCTTTCTTTCTTTCTTTCTTTCTCTTTCTCTCTCTTACTCTCTCTTTTTCATTCTTTGCTTCTTTCTAAAACCACGTAACATAAAATATATCAACGATCGATAATGCTTTCGAAATAATTCAAATGTCGATCATGAAACATATTGATCGGCTTAACTTCACAATGGAGTAAGAGAGTACAACTTTTATAAGAAAGCTCGTACGTATTTCTAATCGAATCTAAAATCATCTAGAAATTCATAGAAATAAAACGAGTGATAGAACGAAATTTTCGAAATGCTTGAAAAACGTTGAACGGAAAAAAAATACACCATTTGATACGGAAATCGGAAGCTCATCTCAGAAAAGCTCACGCTAAAGGACTTTCACGTTATGTTAGCATAACAATAAATTTAAGAGGAAGAAGGAGACGAATGTTCGCAAATTCACCAACCGTAGCTGCTGATATTTACGATTTTATAGATTGCCTATGGTAGCGTAGTGTAGAAAATCCATTTCGTTGGGTTGTCGTAGAGTATACGGCATAGGTCGCAAGATCGTCTCCATCGATCACGCGACGAGCACGAGACGAGCTTCGGCTAAACCATCAACGAATATTACTACTAGCTTCGCCTTGTCTTGTTTTGCTTCTTCTATTTATCTACAAGATAAACTAATCGCTTATGTTGAACTAACACGAAATTATTGTATATAAATACCTATAATTAAAATAAATTTTTTTTAAGACTATAAGCATCTTAATAATAATAATTATTATTTTATATATATATATATATATATATATATATATATATACATATATATGTATGTATGTATACATTTGTACGGTTTAGAAAAAAAAAGATTTCTAATATTGGACGACTTGCCGCAAAACTTGGAATAACTTTTAATAAATCATAAGATTTATTAAAAAGCTTCGGCTTAGCCTAAAAAACTTTGATGGAACACGAACAAACGTTTCCCAATGAGAAACGGATTCTCGTGTTTATTTCGTACTCGATTTCGCAGCGCGTATTGACTCGCACACAAAGAAGAAAGCGTGAATTTCACTTGCTTGTAACTGCGGGCAAGGGCCGCTTTCTCGTTCGTTTTCTCTCTTTCTCTCATCCCTTCTCGTTTCCCCTCACGAGTGGTATACACGTATTCACGAGCGCCACTCTCTCGACTACGCCCTCGCGAACTCGTAATTCACCGCAAAAATCGATAGCACCGTAACGAGCTTACGGAAAAAATTGTAGGAAACACCGCAGCCAATTTGCGATTACTTAGCCCGTGGTAACTCGGACCTTCCACAAAACCGAGAAATCTTTGTGGCATTAAGTTGTCAGGAACATTCTGGGATACCTTTTTCGAACAATTTCTCTCTCTCTCTCTCTCTCTCTCTCTCTCTCTCTCTCTATCTCTCTCTCTCTCCCTCTTTTCCATTCTAACACCTCTTTTTCACCCTTTCAGTGTAGAATAACATGCGTTACGTGTTACGATGAACGATCATTCACAAAAGTGAAAGATCATAACAAAATAAAAAAATAAAAGAGAGAGAGAGAGAGAGAGAGAGAGAGAGAGAAGATGAGATAGAAAAAGAAAAGAAAAAACTAGGGAAATGACCATCCTGGCACACATGAAATACAGGTGAGTCAGCGTACCGATGTTATAACCCACCGACGTTATATAATATCCCCCGTACCGAGCAAAACTCCAAAACAAACTCCTTTATTCCACAAATATAGGCGGCGTTGTGCGTCGCGCGAAACCACAATCCCCGCACATGTATCAAGCTGTCCGCGACCCGCTCTCTAATTTGCATTTCAACGCTTGCCTCTCGTCCATTATTACCAGCGGAACAGCTTGGTTGAATTTCACAGACGCATCCAGACCCTCCCTACTTCTCTCTCTCTCTCTCTCTCTCTCTCTCTCTCTCTATCTATCTCTCTCTCTGTCTCTCTCTCTCTCTTTCTCTCTGTCTCTGTCTTTCTGTCTCTGTCTCTTGCTCTCTCTCTCTCTCTCTCTCTCTCTCTATCTCTCTCTCTGTTCTGTTTCTCTATCTGATTCACTATCTCTCTTTCTCTCTCACGCGTGCGTACAACGCATACGACCGTCAACGGTAGCTCTTCTCTCCTTTCCGTCTGTCCCGTCTATTCTCGCCTTTATATCAACCACCCCCAACTACAACTACGTCTTCCTCACCCTCGTAAGATCTTCACCTTTCAGCCTCTTCCTCCCCCACCTCTCTCATTCTCTCTCTCTCTCTTTCTCTTTCTCATTCTCTCTCTTCGTCTTATACATTTGAGACTACCCAGCCATCTCGCTAGCGAAAAATTCACGGATGAATCGTATGGAATACTATCAACGACAGGAGCCAACCCCGCTTAGTTTACTTCCTTCATCTCTTTTGAAATATCTTTTAGCGAGGATCGCAACCCAGATGCAACCCTCATTCTCTTCTTCTCCTTTTCCGAAGAAAGTTATTACTGTGTGATATGATTCTCTATATACGACTGGGAGATATTTCGAAACGATAAACTATAATACGGTATCCTTCGGTCGATCATTTTCTTATGCACGTTAACTTTAATCTTTCGAATAAATTGATAACATTTATAACTTTAAGAGAAAATACTTGTGTATTTGCATACTTCAAGGATAGATGAAAGCACAACTAAAGTAAAGAACACGGCAAATATTTCTAACTCTTTGCTGAAAATGTAAGGCCAACTCGAATGATTTGCGAGACCGCGAGAATGAGTCGGTGCCGCTGTTGGAGTGCTACGAGCTATGGTCTCTTCCTACCCTTGGCACTGTTTTTCATCCAAAAAGGAGAAAACCTTCCTAGCGCTTCTCGTGTTGCAAAGCTTTTATTAGACGCGGCCTGCTAGCATGGCAATGTGGAAGAGAACGCGAGAAAAAGAATGACGTAGATGGCGGAACGGCAAAGGGGCAATAAGATCACTGAGAGTGTCTCTTTCTATTTCTCTACAAGTACTACTTTTCTTTCTTTTTTTTGTTTCTTTTCTTTTATTTTCTTTTAGTTACCAACTCCATTCCACTCCAAAGAAAAATTTCTTTCCTCGTTGAATCCTTAAAATATATCCAAAATTGTTTTTTCTTAGATTCTTACGATTTCAAAAGAAGAAGAAACGATTCGAAAAATATTCGAGAAATATGTGAAAGTAATTTTCTTTAATAACTACTAGTAATCCACCGCTAGCTATTTTCTCATACTAGAGAGATAATCGTTTTGGAAAAAGCTCGATTCATCTCTCTTTCTCTTTCTGTACGCTCCCTAAGGATTATTATCTTGTCCGGCTTCGAGGACACAATTTCAGGCGGGATAGCTAGCAACCTCGTGGCCAACAATTGCCTAACTTATTCTAGATAATCCAAAAAAAAAAAATTGGAAACAGCGACTTCACCCGGAAGTCCGAGGTCATAGTCGAGCTTACAGTACCTAGAACTCACCGGTACTACGATTTGCCTTATTGCAAGAACAAAACCGATTTTATTCTCTCGAGGATCGTAAAAATGCTCTTATACTTCTCAAATATATCGATTTAAAGAAAATCGATCTTATCTCTAGGGAACGCAACAAGTGCGTGATAAAAAAAACATGATAAATTAAATAATAACTTACTTTCATAGTATTTTTTAAAATAGATCAACCAAGTTATTTCAAATTCCTTCATCGAACTATTGACTGATAATTAAATCAATAATGAAATGCATGATTGAATAGTAATTGTCGTGATTTTCAATTCTACACTTGTCCCCCAAAACGTTCGGTCATTATACTATTCTGATTGATTCCATGATACTTTCATGGAATATTCTATATATTCAAAGAGACGATTGCGTCCTTATGTTTCTCTAATATGTCGACCAAACTAGACAGACGTCTCCGAATTCGTTTAAAAACACACAACGATAAAAAGATGACGAACAAAACTTTCTTATATGTATAGATGGTAAGAGCAATGAAGTGTCAAATACAAAAGAGCCATCATGTCGTCGACACCTGATTCATAGGCCGAAGGGAGGTGACTTTACGCTCGGAATATCAATCGATGTCGCTTAAAGTGTGCGCGCTTGTAAATTAATTGGCCACCTGTGGATGTGAATGTTACGCCGTACCGTTTTCGTTGTCCGTCGCGTAGATCGGATTCTAATCAGATTAGTTAGCACCCTACGAACCGTGGCTGTAGGATAACACGCGTGCACGCCCATTTTAGCCGACATTGTACGAGGAAACGTGGACGTAACGTTAACACCATCTTTCCGCGTTGCCATGATAACTAAGACAAGTCCTCCTTTTTATTTTACACATTTTACACATTATTTTTGACATAAGTGACATAATCATATTAATACATTGTAAGATTTAAAAAGTAATAATACTCGAAACTCATGAATTTTTAATAAGGATATCTTCTTAGAATTTCATGTGCTAAGATATTACACCATCCATTGTTCTCCTCCCTCTTTTTTTTATTTTCAACATGTCTAGCATAGTTCAACATGTCTTGCTCTTTTTTTCAATCTAGCTTACTCTCATTGTGTTCTATACTCACAAAAGACGCTTGTTTTTTCGCTTCCTTTCGCCAATACGACATCAGGCCGACAAACGAAGCAACATTGAATGTACCTTTGACGTTTCATGCTTTTTTTAGCGAGCACCCGGTGGCTTCTTACAAAACAAACAACTCTCGACCGACCGTACCGGGGATTCGACGAAGAAAGCGCCATTGGATATGGCGTTGCATACAATCCCGTTCGTTTTATTTCACCAGCCGTGAATTTTTGCTTAGTTCACTCGCCTGGGAATGAAACTCGGTAAAGGAATAAGAAGACACGTTTTTGCTGTACCATAAGCAAGAACGGGTATAAGACGATCTTCCAACAGCGGCGACAACGGTGACAACATTGCGTATATTATTATGTTATACGAGCCATGACGAACGGGAAGGCTGCTATTCTTCTTTACAGATTTTCTTTTACGAGTTGCATGTCATCGTAGTATCGTCTTTCGAAAGAATGCTTTTTCTTGTTCAAGAAATATCCTTATGAAAAACGATATAATTAGAAAGATGAGAGTTAACCGCATGAAAAACGATATAATTAGAAAGACGCAAGTTAAATGCGTGTATTGTTTTAAAATTACAATTATAATATATTACATATATATATATATATATATATATATATATATATTAATGTAATATATTACATTATAATATATTACATTAATAAATATAATGTTTAATATTCAACATGCAACAACTTTGTTTCTTCATTTTCGTAATTCAACTTCGTAACAAAATTATGATATTATTTTTCCATTATATCTGTTTTAATATTTATTTTATATATATATATATATATATATATATATATATATATATAATAACTACCACAATAATAATTTTTGAAAAATTTCTAAAATAAAATGATCCATTAAAGGATTAATTTCATGATGCCCGATTGGCAAAGTTTATTAGAAATAATACGTCCAATACTTTCAATTCTAATTCTTCATTTATATGTATGTCTTTTGGCCTCGGAGAGTTAAAATTATTATCTTAAATGAGAAGGAGAAAGCTGTTGTTTTGACAGCAACGTGAACCATGCACGTAAAACGTAGAGAAATAGGAATGAAGATTTCAGTCGTTTTACATAAAAGCAATGCAGAGTCGCCAATGCATCAGAATTATCTCTTAAATCGAGCTATCCTGATTTCTCCAAAGTGGATGCCAGCTAAATTGCACCGCCGGTTAATTTCAGAGCGCTTCGTATGCTAGACAAGTGCGTATCATACTAATTCCACTTTTGCAAATTCTCTCTCTCTCTCTCTCTCTCTCTCTCTCTCTCTTTCTCTCTCTTTCTTCTTCCTCTTCTCACTAATTTTCTTTCAGATATATACAATAATCTATAATCATCTATATCTAAAAAAAAAAAGATGCTACGACAACGTACTTTGAATATTTATGAAAAATTTCATATGGTATATACGTAAAAAAAAAAGAGGATCGAAATTTCCATGAAACTTTAGATCTACAGTTAGCTAAAACCACGTATTTGAAGATATGTACGTGCCAATTTTTGAACTGTAAGTTCTTTGAAAACATCGTTGTCATGCGATGCACATAAGTATGATGTTTGCACATCTTGAGAAGGACGATTATTGTTCGAAATAGTGCATCGTTGAGAAACCACAAGGCGCATTCAACGGCTAGCGAAACACACAGAAACAGAAAGATAGAGAAATAGAGAGAGAGAGAGAAAGGGAGAGAGAAGTAGAAACATACCTACGTAGCAAGGCGTTCGGTAACCGCGTATATTCCGAAAACTAGAAAGCTCTGGTCGGCTTACCGGCAAGATAGTACATTTAAGCTACAGACGTTGTCTCGAGCTAACCTCCAGGCCAAACGTTCGGAGGCAAGGACGGTCATGAGACCAGCGACCTTTAGTGTAACGTATCCCCAGAGAGAAAGAAAGGGAGAGAAAGAAAGAGAAAAGAGAGAAAGAGAGAGAGAGAGAGATAGTAGTAGAAAAAGAGGATGAAAGAGAAAGAAGGAGAAAAAAGACGAGCATAAGAAAAAGAAAAAGGTTTCCTTGCTTGTTATATGTATATATGTATGTATGTATGTATGTATGACTCGATTCGTTCCGCATACGTAACTCCGTCTCTATTTCCACCAGCAATATCAGCACTAGCATCAAAATCGAGTAGCTCTTCTCGTCAACCAAGATTTATAGCAAACGCAATAAATATGTTCACCATAATCGCAAGGAACAGAAAATTTGGCGATCGATCAAAAAGAAGGCACGTTTTGTGGTTAGCCACGAGTCCAGCTGCTCATTGATTCGACGAAATCGTCTGCTCACCGCATCCAAGCGGAACCGAGCAATCTATCGGATGGAGGTTGATTGGATAGCTATGTACGCGGTGCAAATTGGCTAACGAAATTTGGCTCGTCTTCGCGAAACCTTTGTCTATACGATATCAAAGAAATTACGAACTGTCCATCGATTTAAAAACTATTTAACGCTCAAATGCGCTTCTTGAGAAAATAGAAGAAACGAGAAGGATAAGTCCTCGGACTCTTTATCTTTTTCCTTGGATTATGTTGAAAAAGGACGAAAAGGGAGAAGAAACTTATCCAAGATATTTATATATACGAGATGTTCCATTTAAAACTGAACATCTAATTATCTTTTTTGAATTGAATGTCATAAGAAAAATTTGACGAGACAAAATTATATCGTTCAAAGTGAAGAAATACGATATGAATATTTTCTTTCATCACTGCTTTGGCATATCAATACTATCGATTTTTTTTTTTTCTTAATGGAATAATATATATTTTTGATACGGTAGTATAATTATATAAGATTCAAGGAAAATATATAAATGTTCAATTTTAAATAAGACGCCTTGTGTATATATATATATATATAAGTTTACTCTCACGCGAAAATAACAGATGTCACTTAGACTATTTCCTTCACGTAACCGCGAGAGAATTATGACACTTCCGCCTTATTTAAGGTACTTCCATACCTTTGCACGTCAACCGCACCCAAAAAGGTCTGTTCCGAACGACCTTCTTCTCCTTCACCTTCTCTAACTCTTTGATGTATATACAAACACTAAGTATAATAACAATATAGACATTTGTAATTCTCAATGTCTAGACCATATAAGAACTAAATAAATAAAAAAAATGATTCGTTTTTGACGAATATTTTTTCAGTAAAATCTTTAATAACAAATACATATATACATACGTATAGAATCCGATAGCATTGTCCTTAATAAAATAACTAGCTTGAAAACCAATTCATAGTTATATAGACCGGGACAAGATGTTCCAAGTAACAAAAGTAATTTGGACTATTCCCTGTGGCAAATGAGGCACCCTCTGATTAACACACATTGCCTCAATTACATGGGTTAGCCGAGGGAACACGGAATTGCCTGCTATTAACGGTGGCATGAGGGTGAATAAAGGTACGACATATATCTAATGGATAACACGGCAATGCGTTGAAAGCTATGGAACATAACTGTATAAACGTTACCGTAAAAAATATTTTGTTTATATTCCTATGGTGTTCGTGTATCATATTTTTATATAATTTTGTATGATTTTATGGAGAATTTAATATAAAAAAAAAACCAAAAATAAAATCTATTTAGATTAGATTTTAACATTTCTATTAACGCTACTAGTCGAATTTTAGTTTAATTCCTAAAATTTCATGTACATATTTCTCTTATTTTCGATAACCCATACATTTTCTTTTGTTTGCCTTTTAAAAACCAAACAACTTTTATTTCAAACTTTCTTTTTAAAAATGTGTTGTTTTTAAAAATATTTAAGTGTCCCAATTTAAAAAAAACTCACCCTGTGTATTGAACGAACTAAAGCCATCATGATAAAACGTTTACAAAAAAAGAATGAAAAAATAAAAAAAACGGTAAATAAAGACAATTCATATTTGAAATATCTCTGTCCTTTCGAGTATCCGTTCGCTTTTAGCATCCGACTAGTCACAGTTGACACACATACATTTTTTAAATTCTATAATTCTTGCAGAATTTCAAAAAAAAAAAAAAAAACAAGGAGAAATTCCATATCTATCAGAAGTTATGGCGAGTGAACGCTTTTCACAATATTGATTGCAAATAACACATCCAGTAATTATTCCTAAAAATTGAATAATTGTGTTTATTCGATATTCTGATTATCCGTATTATCCAATATTCTCCTGATTATTCTGTTACGAAATTCAAATTAATTACGGAATATAAATATAATTAATGTACTTAAAATCCTGACGGTAGTTTACTTTTTCCTAAATGAAAATATGACTAACAAATCCATAATAAATTTTAACTAATGTAATAAATACTTTCTTAAATATTTTAAAGAGTATAAGAAAAAATAAATGCATTCGATCTGTTAAGTAATAATTGTTCAATAATTGGTTTATTTTCAAATATTTAAAAAAGTTTATTTCACAAAATTTTAAATTATCCTAATGATTCGATCAATTCTAACAAAAGTTTCCATTGAAACGATTAAATATCGCATACGTCTAGACAAAGATAATTCGAAGATATAATAGACAAGAAAAAGAGATAAAAAGAGAGAAAAAAAGAGTACGAGACAACTAAAATGTATGAATATTATAAGAGCAAATAGATTTGAGTATGATCATTCCCAAATTTCCCTCTTTCTCTTGGAAATCTTTTGTATTAATGACCATAGAATTAGAAAGCGCGAAACAATGTAGTGGAAGTCTTTATATTAAATATAATCAAATAATTGTCAAATAATGGCACAATTTATTAATATAATTTAATTGATTATTAATACTATTATTATTAATACCATTAATTTATTAATACCACTAGTAATCATATAATTTTTCATTATTTATTATCACAAAGTAAAGCTACTCCACGTAAAATCCAATGTTCAGGGGGTTTGTTGGTCTGCAGCCAAAGTGGTGTAACCAAGAGATTATAAGTTCTTTGTGGCTTCTTATACAGAGGACACTGTTAAATATTATATTAAAATATACACATAACTGTACTAACTTATTTAAAACTATATACTTTTTATTATTATTGGTATAAAAATATTTTTTCCATCATTATATTTATGAAGAATTTTGCAAAATATATACTAACTTCATATAATTTGGGATCTTTGTCTGGTTTATTATAAAGGGCAAAAATATAAACAACTGGCATATTCACATAGAGAACTTTATTTGCTGATTCACAAAGCATATTATTTCTTCTATCCCATCCAGCACCTTCTAAAATTAGTCCAATAACATACACACCTTCCTAGAAAAGAACAGAAAAAAATATATATATATTTTTACAAATATTTAAAATGTGAAACCTACATCTGGTGGAGATTTAATATCTTCGGCATAATAACGCATAATAGAATTATGCAAAGTTACGTTATCTAATGCCCAACCCTCGTGACCACGTGTTACTTCTTGCCTCATAGCCGTCAAGAATCCTATAAAAACAATTAGAAATATATCATTACTGCACCCATAATTACCATTACATATTTGATTTAAATAAACTTCTATACCTTGAGGATTAAAAAATCCGGTCATCCAAAATCTCATAGGTCTACCAGTAAATAACCAAGTAGAAAATTGTTGATTTCGTTCCAATAATTCTGTGAACCAAAAGCCAAGCGTCGAAGATTCCCATGATCGAACTCTCCAAACATCAGGTATTCTTGCATCGTATATATTATCGAAAGTATCTCTTAATTGCTGGGTGGATTTGTATTCATTTATTTATTTATTTATTTATTTTCATTATATTATATAAGAATAAAATATATATATTACAAATTTTACCTCATTCATAATTATCACACCTTCTATAGCTAACAATAGATCATTTAGCATAGTGATTAATAATACAATGACAACATTTATTCTATCTATCTCTTGCTTCAAAAAGATGTTCATAGGTTGAGTTATACCCATTATATTTAGTCTTTGAAAATCATAAAACATAATTTAATATATAGGAGAAAAATATTACTTCACAATATTAATAGAAAAATATGACTTAGCAAACCTTTCCTTAACTACAAAAAAATCATATGGTGTTGGTAATTTATCCAACATATCTTTTGCTTGTCTAGTTACAACCATTTCTCGAGATTCACCACTACCCACGCCAGCTTCTTTTGGTTGAATAGATATTATAGTATCTAACACAGCTTGTGTAGTATTACTTTGATATCTATTTTAAGACAAATATATTTATATCAAAATAAGCTTTTATATATATATATATATATTAAAACTATAATCATTTACTAACGTAATATCTGCATTTGAATGAAGTCCATAAACTTGTGGAGGATCTATTGATACCATAGAGTCTATTACCTTTAAATATTCAGCAATATTGTTATAGTTTAATACTGGATAACCTTTATAAAATTCAAAATCTTCATTAAAGAGTGCATCTAAAAACCACACTTTTGCAAATGTATTCAATAACCGTTTATCATAATCATCTGTGACCCGACCTCCGTATTGTACTTCACCTATCATATACCTGCGAAAAACATAAAATATTATTATTACATATTATAACTTGTTAAAATTTTGTAAATATACCTAACGGTTTGCCAGCTTATACCACGTTTAGGATCAAAATCATTCAAATGATTGTTCATGAACATACAAGATGCTAACCAATCAGCAGTATTAAATTCATAAGGTATATTCCATCCAAGTGGGCCGAACTTACGTCTTTCTTGTACTACAGTATGCAAAAATGACACTGCATATATTAACGGTATGTATTGAGGAACATCACATTGATCTAACATTATTTGATTCATTCCACTGTATGTAGCTGTTAAACCTGCTTTTACTCCTATAATAAAAAGTAATTAAATAATTAAAATATTGTTAATAGGATACAAAAGATAACAAACCTTGTGGCGGCTCATATGTAAACTTGATAGACATTTGTAAAAGAGAAATAGGGAAATTTGGATGTGGTTCTGTTGTAATCCATATACGAAAATCAGGATGAGGAGATTGCATTTCCAAAATAAAAATAACCATTTCGTTCATATAATCTAGACCTAAATGACAATTTTGACAGAGTACCCAAAAACCCTAAAAAGTTGAATTAAATAAAATGATACTTCACGAAATAATTACCAAATAAAATACTTATAAAACATTTAACGAACATCGGTTACAGCGCTATTGAGCAATTTTCGAGCATGCACTTCTTGACCTTGTCCCATCGAAATACTTTTGCATAAAATTTCCATATTTTTTGCTAATTGTTCAATACTTGGACTAGGATCTGATCCCATACTCAGGAAACAGACCATGGGTGTATCAGGTCGTGATTCACTATGCATTACATCCAAAAGTGTAATAACTGCTTCTGCATATCGCATACCTAAAGAACTTGCTATATATTTACGAGATTGTGAAAGAGTTCGATCCATGCACCATGCTCTGAAAAGAATTTCTTTTTTAGAGAGATTATATATATATATATATATTTTTTTTTTAATTATACATATAATATTATAGAAGTTCATAAATATAAAAACCTTATAATGAGTAAGCGGCGAAACGTGTCTAAATTATTATAACCATCCGGTATAATTTCTTCTTCTGGAGTATCTTTATCAAACCAAAGCTTCCAAAGTTTTTCAGAAGCTGGTACTTGTGTTAATATATACTGAAACTGTTTCAAATCTGATAGTGCAACTAAATGTAACCATGTTACGTCTGTAATCCACTTGCAAGGTTTTGGTTGAACAGTCTTTAAATCTAAAGCTGCACCACCCTTAATAAAGAATTCAAATTCTTCATGAGATATATTTCCACGTTGAAGATCAATTTTCAATGTCATTAATAAACTGAACATATATTTGTGTATTTCATATAAACCCCGAGCTTTGTATTTAAACACTTCATATGTTAGATATTCTATAACATGATGAATTCTTTTATGAATAACAGGACTCTTTTCAGATCTGAAACATATTGCACATTTTTACTATTAATATATCTTGCATCCTTATACATCGTATGATCTATAAATGAAACTAACCGTGCCATTGAAATATCAAAACGTTCCAAGAACTGTACGAGAGATGTTTGATACATAGAATTAACATGTGCCATATCACAGATTAAAAAGTATAAAACACTTCCTCGAGTAGCAATCGGTCTGTACTCTTCACGAGCTGCATCTATTTTAATTTCTGTTTCTCTTGCAATATTTAATTTCTCATTGACTTCTGCAGCAGTTTGTTTTGTTGTATTTAATACCGTCATTAACTCTACATCTTCGATCAAGGGACCCTTTTAATATACTCATATTTATTTTAATATTTATTTATTATAACATGTAAGCATAAAAATAAATAATGACAAATAAATGCACCTGAACTGTTGTTAATTTGTGTAAAAGATTTGCTTCCAATTCTTTAATATTTCTTCTATTAGCAGTTACATCTGCAATTAGCTGTACTCTTTCAGTCTCTAATTCTTCCTCTTCCGTTAAAATAACTCTTCCTAATAATTGATCTTCTAAGCCTGTTAAGATTATATAATTATTACTCTAAATACAGATAAATGACAATTGTAAAGATCTGCCAATATACATAATAATAAAAATTGTACCTTTCATTGTTACAGTAAAATCGATTACTGAAACACGTGCAAATACTTCTGGATTATATGAAGGATTTGGGAACTTTGTTGTAATGTAAAGTCTAAAATCTTTGCTAATATCTACTTCCTTATCACCTAATTTAACCTAAAATAAGACAAAAATAAAAAAATACTGAAGTATTAAAATATGTAAAGAAAAATATAATCATTTTATTACTTTATATGTAGTTCCTATCTTTATAAAATTTTTTTCCAATAAGTTGTCTAAAACAGGATCTAATTCTTCTGCTACATCCTCAATAAGTAATGGTCGTCCAAGGGAAACAGAATCTTCTAAATGGTTTCTGAAGTATTTATGAGATAAGAGTGTTATCTACAATGAAAAATGCATTGTTTAATAATAAGAAAAGTTTATATAAACTTTTATTTTGTATATATGCATATATATTTAAATAATTATAACAATACCCACTTGTAACTCAAAATCCTTTTCTTTATTTTTAATCCATGTTTTACCTTGTAACTGTGGATCAATTAAAAGTGGATATCTAATTGCTTTTGTTACAATTATACCATTTTGAATAGATAATTCATCAGTGGGTAAACCTTGCAAATTCCATTCTCCTATCTATATGAAATAACATTTAGTATTAATATTATATGCATTCAAATTAAACGTAATAACAAATATAATATAAATAAACGAATCCTACCGTTGCTGTATCAGTCAACACATCAACAATGTTTATAGTCTTAGAACATGGAATGTCTTTATCCCGAAGAAAATCAAACCACTTTCGCTGTAGTAAAACACGAATTTCTTGATTAAATGGACCACAATAAGAAAGAAATCCAGTTAATATTACAACATCTCCAACGAGTCGTTCGATTTCTGATTTAAACAAAGCTACTTGTTCCGTCCATCGTACTCTTTCACCAGACAATCCTTCAATCATAGCAGTTGCTGTATCAGTTTTTGCTTGATATGCTTCAGCTTGATCAACTATTATCTGAAAAAGAATAAACAATAGACATGTAATATAGATTTAACGCTATAGACAGCACATATTAGCATTGTGTTTACCTGTCTTTCTTGCATCACAGCATCATATTCTTTCTGCACTTGTCTTAAGTCTTCATCTTTTTCTTTTAATAAAGCTTCTGCTTGACGTAAATTTCGATTAGCTCTTTCATACTTTCCTTCTTGTATGGCCAAATTTGCCTTTAATGGAAGTACATCTTTATTTATTCCATAAAAAGCTACCATTGCAATAGTCCATTGTATTAGACCAGCTACATTACCACAGGCCTGCTTTGCAGCTTCATATGTATATAAAGGGTAATTTAAATATGGATACATTAAATCTACAATTTCTCCATTAATATTATCTTTAGGAAATTGTTGCAAGTTGTATAAAAATCTAGTATCAGTCATAACCTATATAAATAAATTTCAAGATAACAACATTATATACAAATAATTATATATCATAATTATCAGTTATATACTTTAAAAGCTTCAGTCCAAGAGGCTACTAAAAATTGACGTTCTGGATCTGGCTTAACATGTTCTAATTTTTTTCCAAATAATATCAACACACAATCCATAATCAAAGTAATTAAATAGGGCGGTTTGGCTAATTTACGTACAGTGGCAATATCGGATGCTTTTATAGTCTAAAAATATATTTTTTGTTATTATTTAAATGTTATAATTGAAATAATGATTAACTGCAATAACTTGATATTTTGAATACCTGCAATGCAGCTTCAGCTTCTAATAATGCTGGTTCTGCAGCTTTCAATTTTTTTTCTGCTACTAATTTATCTGCAGCAATCACCTTCAATAGTGCTTCAGCTTGATTTTTTGTTATCTGTACTGTTGCTTTAACTGTTTCTGCTTCACTTTTCTTCTCATTAACAGTGATTACTATCTACAAAATAATATGTAACTTTTAATGATTATAAGAAATAAAAGTAGTTTTCTGATAAAAATACATACAGCTTCCACTTGAATATTTTTTTGAGCGATTTCTTGTAGATTTTTCTCTAATATTTTACGTAATTCATCAACTTGTATAGCAGCATCAACTAACTTGCTTAAACCATTACTCATACGAACAGCAAGCATATTAATATTATTCAAATTTTGTTCATAAATCTCTTTATAACCATTAAGAAATACTAGAAATGACTTTGGTGTGACGTATGTTTGCCGCCGAAACCTTTTTGATATCACAACTGAAGTAATTATTAGGTACAATCAAAGTGAATAATAAATAAATAATAAAATTGTAAATTTGTTATTACCTATTGAAATATTCTATACAAATATCATTAACATCATCTTGAATATCACCCATTACTTGAATTAATTGTTGCTTTACTTCAGAAGTACACTGAATTTCGAACGGATTCAAAACATGTTCACCTACTTGATATAATGCATCTTTTGGCCATTTACTAAACCAATTCATTGTACAGCCAGATATGAGTGCAGGAAATTTCAATGCACGTAATCTAAATTTTTCTCCAACCTTTATAATACAAAAACAAAATTATAATTTTGTAAAAAAAAAATTATGCTTCATTATATTAAAAAATGTACAATATTAAATTATATAATATTATATTAAATATTGGATTAAAAATTAAATGAAAAAAAGTTAATAGCGCAAATATGAAATCTTACTGGTGAAAAACATAAAACTATGTGCAGGTTATCTCGTGCTCGTGTTATAAAATAATCATGAAGATTATCCTGTAGTGGAGGTCTTTTAGGATCATCTTTTCTCATAAGTGGTGTTACTATTGTATAAATATCATCTAATTCATCTTTAGGAAATAAACCGGCAATCTCGCCTACACTTAAAATATTATTTATATACTCCAGAAAAGCTTCATCTTTGATCTCATTATCAGTAAATATAAATGTCAATCCTTTGCTAACAGTACCAGCTTCACGATACAATTTTTTTAAATCGTCCATTAAACTTGCCACATTATAGATTCTAGAAATATTGTGTTTTTTATTGATCATTTATTATATAATTAATAAAAAGACAGTGATTATAAATTAGAGAATACTAACCTAGATAAAGTTATTTGAAAAAATGTGAAACCTGCAATGAAGGAAGCTAATCTTGTTAAACTTTGTTTACCAGATCCTCCAACACCTACTAGCATTGCATGACTCCTTGGCGATCCAAGTATTCTTGATATCCGTATTAAATGTACAAGAGCATCATGGAATAAAACTAAATCAAGATGTATTCCACGTATGTATTCATTAAACTGTTCCATATTTTGCTTAACTCTTTTTATAACTACTTTATAGCTAAAAATAAATGAATATATCCAAATTAAAATTCAGCTTAAATATAGAACATAGCCCTTACTCTGTATAAATTATTATACTTATGCACCTTGGTATCTCCTCATAAATTTTTGGTGCTTCAAAGACAAAATCCTCTGGTTCATCTCCTGTTGGTTCTGGAGGATCGCGTAAAAAATTAACAAAATATGTTTCTACATCTTCATAATATCGAAATTCTGTATCCAAAATTTCTTCTGCAGTTTGCTTTAATGCATTATGAAACCATTTATTATCTTCAGCCGTTATAAATCTATCAGATATTACACGAGAGCATTCGTGATCCCAAAGTTTTAATAATGTTGTAATAGTTTCACATTCGGCCCTTTCAATTTTAAGAATACCTTCCCAAATACGTGACAAATCTCTTAAATTAAAAACATAATGAAATTTTGCTGGAGTGGGCAACATTTTTATTTTGGTTTTTTGCCATAAGATTCGTGTTAAAGGTACTAATTTTGGTATAAAATTCACTATAACTTCAGAAAATCTAGTCAAGCAAAAGTATCCTTGGCCAATTTTACCTGATTAAAAGCAATAAATATTAAATATATCTAAGAGAGAAAAAGATGATGAATATATATAACATGTAATTATATTTTAAATAATAAAATAAACATAAAACTTACCAAAAATAGCATCCATAGATTTATTAGATGGTAATGTACAATTAAAAATATTAAATTGTCGCTTTAACCTTGGTGGTATATCGTTTCTACCACCTCCTGGATGAATCATAGCAGCAAGTATCATAATATCTTGTAACGTACTGAAGTCACCAGGTTTGTCCAATGAATAAAATCCTTTATATTCCATTAATTGACGAACAACTTCATTTGTTATTTGATCACCCCATTCATTTATTTCAGGCATATTTATATCATCTATGAAAACAGTAAGTTTTCGTCCACTAGGAGGTCCGTAAGTATTTCCAACGCGTTTTTCAACATAACTTTCAAATACACGCTACGGAAACATATTTATTCGTATTTGCATGTAAATATTATTAATATTTATATTTAGTATTTTTGTTGTAATTACCTGAACCATATTGGGTGTAGAAGCCGATGAAAAATTAAAGGACCTTTGAAGATGATATTCAGAATCAAAATTAGACATATAACTTTTAATCATAACTGTTTTTGCAGTACCTTGCTCTCCTATATACAATATAATATTTTATTAATTATATTTATTTTATAAAAGATATGTAAAAAAGATATAAACACACTTATTAATAAAAATATATTATTTTACCAATTAGAAGAACTGCTTTCTCTTGTTTTGCTATTATATCAATTAAAAATAATGTTCTTGTATTATCTACATTAGGAACTAATATTTTATAATATTTCAAAACATGATCTGAAGGATATTCAAATTCTGGAACCATATCATTCCAATGTATCCAAGATCCTTGATCGGATACTAAATATTCGAAAATTGTTTCATCTTCCTACAATATATTAATATAAATGTATTATGTAATAAATGGAAATAATAATATTTATATTAACTTCTACAGTTGGCCAATGACAATGCGATTTATGAGCTAAAAGAAACTCTTGTAAAGCATAACGTGCATCAAGTTCTAACACTGCTCCTAGACTCCACATAATAGAAAATAAGAATAATTTTTCTATATGGATGTTATTTAATATTTCTGAAAATTATAAAACATAAAAAAATAAACGTCAAATATGAGAGTATTATTACATAACACTTGTTCTTGTGTAAACTTACTATCATTGTTTGTAAGCAAGCCATTTAATAGATCAGTAGTTTGACGTATGTAAATTGCTTCCAAAAGCGTCATCTTTGCCTGAAGCTTTGTTAAGACAAATACAAGAGCATCATCATATATTTTACGAAATAGTGAACGTAATATGTCCACTTCTTGATTTGGACGCGTCTTTAGCCAGGCCTAAAGATATTAATGATTCACAATATGCAAAATCTTGAATTCCAAATAAAAGTCACCTCTAATATGTTATGCCATTTTAATACAGAAGAACTAATGAAGACCATTCCCATGCGTGATATCGTTGCTGGTGATGCATTATCAACATTATCTGGTTCAAATACTAATTTACTAGTTGAAGACATAATTATTCGATCTCCATTTGCTAAAGTTAAGGTTTTATTGTCATCTAATACTGAATTTAAATTTTCGATCCATACTGCATCAACTGGTCCGTCTAATACAATCCATAAATGTTCAGTTTTTTTCATTTGAACAGATCTTCTCCATAATGTCGAAAATATACCATCTGTCCAATCATTTGTTGCAACATCCAATTTACCAAACATTTGTGATGCTGTTATAGCCTGAAGTAAATAATAAATCACATATCTCTTTTTAGATTTATAAAAAGTAATAATATTAATACAGTATGTATTATACATACTTTAGGGTTCATTCTAACTTCTTTATGAAATATACCCATTTGTGTTAGAGCTTTCATTAATGCCCACATACATCGAGTTTTTCCAGTTCCTGTAGGACCAAGCACCATCAGACCATGACGAACTAAAGATGTTTCATAGAGCTAAATTATATATATATATTAATATAGTTAATAAATATTCATTTATTAAATGTTAATAATTAACATTTTGGCTACAATAATTGCTTTCTTACTTGAATAGTTTTTAAATTCCATTCAGGATGATTCATTATTCCTAAATCAACTGTAGCATCTTCTATTCCTTTCTGTAATTCTTTATATGTTTGTGTCGTTAATTTGATCCCTGGAAACATATCTTCAATGAGTGATATAAACAGAGGTTCATCTTCATCTACTAATTTCGATAAGTTCATATCTCTGAAAAAATATAATATTATTAATATAAATATGGTTATTATATTTGAGATAATTTATATCACATCTGTAATAAATTGATTATACCGAAGTACTCTCATTAGCGTTGTTTCCTCTGATTCATTAGGACGTGCACGCTTTTGTGCACCAAGTGTTCGTAAACACGATAAAATATTTCGTAAACCAAAATCATAATGCACTTGTTTACTAAGCTGTTCTTCACACAAAGCATATAGTGTAAAAAATTTCCGTGCTAACATGATATTCTGTAAAAAGCCGCAGGCTGCAAGTTTGACGCGCATAATTATCTAAAAAGAATAAAATTGAAATATAAGATATTAAAATTAATAAAATTTCTGCATAAACTCTAATAAAAAAGTACTTGTCTATCTGGGACCATCATAGCTACACTTCTAAATTGTATTTTTAAATTCTCTGGTAATTCTTGTCGTCCAGCATAGCCTGGATTCATTGTAATAAATATTCCAACTTCGTAATTAAGTTTATATGTTTCACCATCACTGTAAATAATGTTAGGATTTGATCCTAAGAGTTTGATTTAAGAATGATTAAATATTATTTTAATGTTACCTAAAAAGAAAATGTGTTTTTCTTTCTTTCCTTGCATTAAGCACAATTGCTATTTGTTGAGCAGCAACAGAAAGTACAGGTAATTCTATCCGATTGAATTCATCAAAACAACCCCAAATACCTGCTTGTGCCAATCCTTTAAATATTCTACCTAAACCACGAAAATCCATTTGATCAGAACAATTAAATACGACAACGTATTTTCCTAATGCTTTTCCCATATCTTTTGTAGTTTCTGTTTTTCCAGTACCAGCAGGACCTGCTGGTGCACCACCAAAATTCATACCTATATAAATAATAAATAAGCATAATAATAGCATATAATATATTATCACTATAAACTTATATTTTTTCAATGTTTACCAACGGCTTGTGAAAGTGTTATATAACATCTATCTGTGAGAGGTGTAATAACGAGTCTCTCGCTACAACCCAAAAATTCATTTTGATAGATAAATTCTACATCTGTAATTCTAATCAGAATTTGTTCCTTATCATCATTATAATAGAATCTACTTTGCTTCAGCCACTCAAAATCTTGTACATTTCGAATTTTTAAATGATATAACTCGTCAAATATATCTCTGCAATATTTTGTATTTTTTATTTAAAATAAATATAATTATTATACATCAAAAATGTATTAAAGTATAAATTTTACATTTTCCAATAAAATATTGTATACATTTTCCTATAAAACTATTTGTTTCTTACCTTTGATGTACATGAATTGTAATTAAAGCTTCATATTTTTTTCTAGCATATGATGTAAGATCCTTCACAGTTACTTCTATTAGAGCATTTAATAAATCCAAAAACCACTCGTTAGTTTTACGCATGATGGTTTTATCTCGTCTTGATGCATTCATTGCCGCTTCAGCATCACGAGTCCATATAACTTGAATTGCAAGCAATGCAACCTGATCGAATTTTATGTATTAGTAAAAAATATATGCATATTTAATAATATTTTATAAAACTTCTTACTTGCAATACAGAATTATCTATCAATGATATTATATCAAAATCAGGAGTATTTAACAAACTCATTCCTTGTGCAATTACAGCGGCAACCGACAATTGATGTACAGATAGTAACATATTTAACCAATTTTCTACACCACCTAAACATACAACTACTTTTTCAAGTACGATTTTCTCTTTTTCGCGAGAATACATTGCTATAATATTTTCATATTCCTTTTCAGAAAATTCCAACTAGTGAAAATAAAGATATATTTAATAAATAAAATTCATTATATATTATACAAATTTAATTACCTTTCCAATATTATCAAAGAAACCATCTAAATAATTTTGTATAGCATGACAATCAGCAGCTTGTCCAAGAATTTCCAATAATGTTGGATCAGATATGAAACAAAATCTTGGAAATATAACACGTTTTGTTTCCAGATATCTGTTTGAATAACCAATTTTAATATTAAATCAAATAATTGTTATGTTTGTAGCATATTTTTTAATTCTATTAACTCACCCACTAAGAGATTTCTGACAAGATTCTAACTGTTCTAACAAATAAGGTAAGAGTTGACCCATAGTTTCATCTTCTGTACACGTTTCCACTGCATTTAGTTTATCATGTGCACGATTCATAACTTTAACCCATGACTTATCAATTGACTATTTCGATAAATGTGAATGTTTTAATACTACTATACTATCATATGCATTAATAGATAAAATATTTAATTATTATGATATTTTATAATATTTTTATAAATTATTTATCTTTTTTTTAATTATACTTATTTTGTTATTTTATTTTACATTAAAGCGTTTTGCTTCAGCTGGAAGTTGCTTTGATATATCACCACCGATGAATACAGCTTCTAAATAGGCCCATAAATTTTGTACGATTAACCACGTGGACAATATTTCTGATGTATTACTTAATTTCTTTTGCCATAATTGAATATCTTTCTTGAAATATGTATTGTATCTATAAAATATATTATATATAATTATCTTCTATTTAATACAAATATAATGAAATTTATACCGGTTTGCCATTAAAGAACTGATCACCATCAAACTGTCTTCAAGTTGAGATATTATTTCAGCTGTTTCAACTCCTTTAAGCAATAACTCTCCTCTTTGTTTAAAATGAGAAAACTGTAAATTTACAACAGCCCAGTCAGCAATCACTTGTTTTAGTTTACGTTCTATGTCTGTTTCTTTTACTGCACTAATACATATGTCCTGAATAATATTAAAAGCATAATATATATGATAATGATATTAATCATAAATACTGAATAAATTATAAAATTAATTTAAATGTATTGTGTGAAATATACCTCAACGTCATCTTTATATTTTAATAAAGGTGCTTCTAGAGCATTTGCTAGTGTAAATGTCTCAGATTCTACATCAAAGAAGAAATGACATAACTTGGACATCCGTTCCCAATGCCGAGCTTTCATAGCCTTATTTGCCATCATTTCAAGTAATGGGCATGTCTCACTAAAATCATCGATTTTTTTCTTTAAATCAATATAAGCAGGCCATTCCCTCATAGCTTTAGGTAATCTCCGACACCTGAAATTAAATAATAATAGAAACATTAATTACATTTATCAAATATTTATTAAAAATGAATACTTGTAAATTTTTCTTTTATTATTCTTTCTTACTTATTTTGAAATTCTGTTAATTCAGCTACAATAGATTCAATGTCAATATCAGACCAAGCTATACTGTAGTAACTATCTATTGTTCGTATAACTTGTGCATATAATGAATATAATTTTTGTAACAAATTAAGTTCTCTTTTCCTGTGCTGTAATTCAGGATACTCTCTTACGGGTATTCCAAATAAAGTTTCACCGCTACTATAAGTTTCATATCTATCCCATAACTCGTCAAAACGTGCTTGAAATGCTACAACTCTATTATCCAATAATATGGATTAAATTATGAAGATAATTTTTACATAAAATAAAATACATAATAATTATAAAATATCAAGCAGCAAACCTTTCACTAGCTTCTGCAGCTGGTATTCCTTCAATCATAGGACCTTCTAATTCAAAGTCCACATCAAATTGTGCAACATCTTCTATAAGAATTGCAACACCTTCTATTAATTCTTTTTTCAATGGCTCTTGCATCTCACATATAGTTTCTTGAACTTTCTTTGCCTATGTAGATATTTAATTTTTTATTAATATTATTTTTAATAATAAATTACAAATTACCACACATTTTTCACCAGTTACATGAATATGTGTCTTTTCCAAGTGATCATTTAATCATCTATTTAAACTATATTTTCATTTTACAATACAGTAATAAAATGTCAGAATTGAATACACCAATAATATAATATATAAAAATAGATTTTTTCCATATTGTTGGTGCATTCAATTTTGACATTTTATTACTGTATTGTAAAATGAAAATATAATTTAAATAGATAATTAAATGATCACTTTGAAAAGACATATATTTACGTAACTGACAAAATGTGTGGTAAATTGTAATTTATTATTAAAAATAATATTAATAAAAAATTAAATATCTACACTTTAAATAATATAATAGGTTGTGTACCATATCCAACATATTGTTAAAATTGAAACGTAAACTATCAACTATATCTTGTTCTTCTTTCAATATATCAATATTAAAATGTCCCATCAAAGTATAAGTTTCTTCAATTAAAATCAATTCCATATCAAAAGTTATAAAATCATCTCGTATAATACTCAAACATTTCATGGCAATACGTACATCCTCTAAATCTTTTATTGGTCTAAGAAGAACTTTATTTTTTTCATTAATATATTCACTGATCTTCATCAATTTATTTTTATAATTAATGGACAATGCAGATCCTAGTAATTTTTTCCATGCACTTGCTTCTACTGAAAAGGCAAGCTTCAATTTTCCTGTAATTTTAATGAAAATTATAATTAAAATAAAATGTAAATAAATTATCGGTGTAATCATCATACCCATTCTTATTTCTATAGGACCAATAATATGTAAGTCTGGAAGATTGTTAATCTCTGTAAGTAAATTCTCATATTCTAAAAATTTTTCTTTTATTTCTTGAGTTATGGGTTCGGATTCAACAAATTTTTGTATTATTTGTTCTTTATTCTCATCCCATATGTATGAATATTTTAGATATGACTATTATTTACAAGAAAATAAGTTATAATAATTAATTCTATGTTATAAAAATAATATCATTTTAAATGTATATTATTTAATAAAATTACATTGCCAAGAATTGTAATATCATCCTTCAACATTAAAATAATACCTTGTAAACCCATAGTAACTCGAATAATTTCCTTGTGATCAGAAATAATTGAATAATAATTTTTTAAATTTTTAGTAGTACGTTCTATAAGTGAAACAAAACTTAACTTAGCAATATTCCATTTAAAATTTTTATTCGTTTTTCTAAAATATGTTACCATTAAACGACATTTTTCTATCAGGTAAATGATATCGCTGTCCCCATAGAATAATGCTTTTATGAGTATCTATTATACTTATTATAACTTGTTCAAAATTATTTTGCAATTCTTCTATGGATGGTACTGTTACAATATTTGGGATTTGTAAGACAAATTGTGTGAACATGAGTGGATTATCATTTAATTGGAAATTATTAGGAAGTAAAGAACTGTAGAAAGAGAAACTTAAAGTATAATATTTGATAATTATTATATGAGAATTTTTAATAATACCTTGTTGTTTCTACTTTTTTTCTCAATAATTCGAGGGTACTCTTAGTACATTTTATCAAAGCTTCCATCATTTTATTATTAAAATATGCAAACAATTCCATGCAATCATTATGTATCTGAGTTATATTAATAATTTTAGAAACAGGGGCGAAACCTAAATATTAGTACTATAAAACATCAAGAACTTTGATTTCTGGTATGCAGAAAACTATATTGAAGCAGAATCATCTTTATCATTCATTATATGTAATAAATATATATACCTGTTTCATATGGTCCACTAATTAATTTTGTAGCGGATCCAACTGGTTTAGTCAATTGTTCAGGATCCATCCAATCATATTTAATATCTTGAAAATTAGGATCCGTAATAAGATCCATAAATTTATTGATAATTTTTATAACAACTTGTTCAGCCATTGATGACTTAACTTCCAAATCATTAGCAACAATATTAATAAAATGTATATTATCTGTTAAAAATTCAGCTGGTGTTTTTGGATAATTATTAATTTTTAATAATGTTGTGCTACTTATTAATTCCAGCATTTCATCTACTCTTGTTTCTTTCATATCTTTTATTTCCTTAACAAAATTCTGTAATTCCAGAAGTTTTACTTTAATATTTTCACAAGTATTTGATATTTTCAAGGATGCCCAAGAAATAACTGATAAACATGGTTGGAAAGCAACTTCAAGATCGACCAATGCAATTTTTATTAAATTCAAGAATATAATTGGTATAGATCGTCTGAAAATCACAGTAAAATAACTTTTTATATTGTGAATAATTATGTTACATTAAAATTACATACCTTAATGCATCATTTTCTTCAAGTAAATTTTTGACTTCATTATATGAAGAAAAAATCTTTTCTTTACAAATTGTTATAATTTGTATAAAATCAGGTACTTCCAATCCAAATCTAGACATATGTTCAGATTCTCGTATTACCTCCAAAATAAAACGATCAAAATTTAAACAGTATTTATTTGTTTTTGGATGGCGTACAAACAATGGAGCTGATAAAGCTAATCGAACCTAAATTATATATTAATTAATAGATGTGCAATAATATATATATTATATATAAACTTGTTATTATTTTATACTTACAATCTCACAAGAGTCATACCATGATTTATGATATATTATTTCATAATGTATAAAAACACTGATTATAGCATTATATAATTTGATACACTTTTGCATGTATTCATGAGTGATAACGCGTTTACGAGTCTTAAACACATTCATTGGCCCTTCAATACGTCTATATAATTGTCGTATCCAAAATATTCTACCAGCAATAGATGGTATATTACGCGGTATCGGTGGAGAAGATCTGTCCTCGTTATATCTATCTCGCATTTCCTCTATTTCATTTTGATATACGTTTGTAAGTTCTAAATATTTCCTATCAATTCTTAAACATTTTAAATTTAATTTCTGAAATCTATATAAATTATAAAATTAAATACAAATTAAACAATGAGCAATACGATTTTATAAGAGATTAATATTGTAAACTATTACCTCGCTACTATAATCAAAGCTGTTTCAATATTTGTTGTTACAGATACAGTATCATAAAAAAATGTTCTAAGTTCAATTTCAGTTTTTGCTACATCATTCTTAAACTCATCATAATCCGAATTGAAATATGGTTTTCTATGATCTAAAGGATCGTAGTTTTTTGAGGAAATTCTATTAAAAAAACTTATAAATTTAGCATTGAATGCATCTATTCCCTCTAGAGTAGAACTTTGGAGAATGGAGTATGTTAAAGTAATTTCAAATACATCCATGATCTATAATAAAAATATAATTATTATTAAAAGTTATGTTTTATATATAACACAATCATCTAAGCACTCACTTTTATTAATCTTTTTTTGAAAGTCTTAAATTTTCCAAAAACATACATATCTGATACTTCAAATGGTTTTTCATCAGCACATTCTTTTACTTTTTTACACATTTCATCATAATATTCATAATATTGCGTGTAAAGAGCAATACAATCCTAAGAAGTAGTATAATAAATAATAAAAATTAATTCTGAAATTAAAAATCAAATAAAAATATCTATATAATAAAGATTTATAGAAAGTACTTTTATTCTAGATATAATGCTAGATTTAGAATCATGCCAAATCTGTAATGTACCATCATATGTTAAATATCCTTTACAAGCTAATATCATTTGGTTTGTCATCTATAAAATGTAATATAAACATAAATATAATATTATACATAATAGTAATCATTCAATGAATAATTTGAAAAATACTGTGCCTTTACAAATACAGCTGTTATCATTCTTCTTGTATTAAAAAATCTTGATGTAGCATAGACCATACGTACAACATACATAAGTGCAGGTAAATATTTTCCTATTTTAGTTGGATCTAATCTATATAATGGTTTAGTAAATTTTTCTAAAGCATATAAATAAGTTACATTGTCCTGAGCTAATATTTGCACTGTTATAACATGGTTGATCAATTTCTTCCATTTCTATATAATTGCAATACATGATGTATTTTAAATAAAGAATTAATACACAATTAATATATAAAAAAAAAACATAGTAACATAAGTCAAAATGCTTGTATGAAAGTTTTCAAAATGTTACAAGTAATGAATATACATACTTTCATCAATTTGGAATTTGAACGAATCAATAATTCAATAAATGCTTGAGTATATGGTGATTTAATACATTCTATAATTGATGAAAAACGGATAAGTAATCGTCTCCAGTAAGCAAGTTCACCCGTAGGTCCAATTACTTCAGTTTCTCTCCGTAATTGCTGACTTTCCACAATTGCCTAATACAAAAAACGAATATAATATTCATGACTTTATAAATATAAATTATAATATAATACAAATTCTAACTCGTTCCATCGTTTTCATCCAAATTTGAACATTCCTTTCTCCTGTTTCAACAACTTCACGATTTTTTGCATTTAGTTCTACATTTTGTTGTGTTGTCAAATATTTATTATAAAG
Source organism: Vespa velutina (assembly GCF_912470025.1). Lineage (NCBI taxonomy): Eukaryota > Metazoa > Arthropoda > Insecta > Hymenoptera > Vespidae > Vespa > Vespa velutina. The sequence goes on along the minus strand of NC_062192.1, from coordinate 4,762,143 downwards.
ATCCCAATTAATTTCGAAATTTACAATACCTTGAAGATCAATATTTATCGCTGTAAATAATGTACAAATAAAATTAAGTATAATTTTATAAAAACAATAATTTTATAAAGCAAAACTTCTATAAATTCTCAGTATTAAATATCCAATTGAATAATTTAAATAATATAAATACCACATACTATTAAGAAATTCGCAGAAATCGCTAAAATCATGTATAAAATTTTTTGCCGTTATAAAACCTCTTTCTGTCTTGGACAATTCACCCCATTGTACATTAGCTTTTATTGCTGGTTCATTTAATCGTGAAATTAAATCTGATATCGCAGCAATAGGACTTTGTGAAGTAAGATCAACTTCTGCATATGCATAATATGTTTCCTGTATAGATTAATAGAGAAATATAAAGACATAAGAATATTTGACATATTTCATTCTACATTATAATTAAAAAAATTTGTGAGTAATTACTTTCTCAAGTATAATTAATCAAATAATAAATAAATGAAATTACTAACATCCATCAAGTGTTTTGGTTCAAATTCAATATCTGTTCTTAAGCGATAAACTATTATTGATTTGCCATAAAACTGCTCAGTAGTACCATCAGTTATACAACAACGCAGAATTTGCTTTTCATGTTCATACTGTGGCGTCCATCTACCAGATTCTGAAATAATTGTTTAAAAGATATAATATAGGCAGATAATATCATTTTTATATTACTTTTAAATAGTTCAAGAAAATATAGTACCTATTGATGGTGGTGTCATATATTGATAATGTATAATAATAGCTCGCTTTCCACCTTCCTTAAAGAAATTATTAAATGTATTCACATACTCATCTTTGTCAATAATTCCTTCTTCCAAAATCTCTGGTGCTAAATTTAAAATAAATGCTGCTATTTCCAATACCATCTGATGTGTATTTCTTAAAAGACCATGTCTAAAATTTCTTTGTTCTTTATATTTTGCCTATAAATCCATTAGAAATTCTGCTTTTTTAATAAAATATTGATGAATTAAAGTAATTCATCTACATATAATAATTTAAACTACACACAAGGCGTTCTTCTATAGTTTCTCCAGGAATTCTTTCTAATGCAACTCTTCTTTTTAATAACTCAGCGATTCGTTGCTGTATCGCCGGCATCGTATAATCTCGCGGAACATTTTGTGTGCTTACGAAAGACATTATTTTAAATAATAAAATATAACAATCTTAAGAATTATTAAAAATAAATTCTTCAATCATATATTTAGCATGAATGAATTCTTCATCATGCATAACAAATGAAACTCAATATTATTGTAGTTTTAAAAAAGGCAATTTCATTTCAAAGAAAATCAATGTCTGAGAATAAAATTGAACGAGGAAAATTTTTTAATTGACGTATGTGGTTTCAAAAAAATAAATATTTGCAAAAATTTTTTTTATGCATATACAGCAATATTTTCCATAATTCGATTTTGAACTACGTAGACTTTGATTTAATCCAATTTATAATTTTAAAATAAATCTAATAGTCAAATAAAACAAAAAATAATAATAAAATAATTCATAATATATAATAATGTATTAATTATCGTGATTTTCTATAGAAAACTTCATATAATTTACATATATATGTGCGATAATGTAAATAACATTAATCGTATAAAATGTATTATATCGAATTACGATAATGATAAACATGTAAATGAAAGATAAACGTAGTTAAAAGCTTACAAATGTTTAAAGTTTTAATTACATTCTATTTATAAGCATAGCTAATTAAATCTATGATATTATAATACATATGTACATTATATACCAGGAACAAACACACATATTTGCATCATATGACCTTCACTACATGGAAATTGCTGTGCAGAAAGAGTCACAGTTTAAAATTATTTCTTTTCTTTTCTTGTACAAAAAATCTATCAAACCTAATACAATAATAAAATACAAGACGCTTCACGTTTGCATAACAACGAAACTCAAGAATACATAGTTCACATTAAAACAAAAAAATTATTTATATTGTTTTTTTTAAAGGTATTTTAAATTTCTTAAATAATTTTTCCAAATCAGACTCGTAATGTGTTTTTTATTTCAAAATTTATAAATCCACGGAATAACAATAATTTTATAATGATTCTTATCCCTTTTTCATTAGATTTTCAAGAATATATTTCAAGAAGCTGATAATTATTATTTTGTTCGTATAAGAACGATTAAAAAAATAGATTTATATCTTGAAATTCTACGAGTTAAAATAATTATTTATTCTTTCGAATTGCTGATGCTGCAACATCAAGCTGCGGCAGCAATTATATGGAATCCAACACGAAAGAAGGAACGCATGATATGCATCGTATACATATATATACGTATATAAACGTTTATGTATACGTGTACATAAGTAACTAGGTCATTGAAGAGGACTTTGAGTTAAGAGGAAAACAAGTGAAAGTTCGTCAAAGCCATTTTCAAACGAACTCCTGAATACGATAAATTCTTATTTGTATTTGATCTTTCTCGTAGGGGATGTATCATTCAATTGATATTCTAATTAATAATATAATTCATTTGGCACAAAAGTCGAACAATTCTTATTTTTAGGCAATTTTTCTTTTCTTAAGAAGGTACCGTAAAAAATATTCGAAATCTCGTTTTATCTTCAATATAATTACAAAATTGATTTTATATTTAAAAAAGGCTAAAATGAGAGGATAAAAATAAATATGGAAGGTCGAACGGATAATTATGAGATACATTATTATATTCATTTTATTCTAAGAAACGAAAGAAATATACAATGAATATTAAAAGCGAAAAAATAAATATGAAAAAATACGCGAATATACATATATATATATATATATATATATATATATATACGAGAACGAGATATGCTTTTTTTTCTTTCGCAAATATATATATATTTGCGAACGAGGTATGTTTTCCTTTTACATACATGTATATGTGTATATATATATATATATATATATATATATATATATATATATATATATTAAATCTTTTATTTCATTATCTTTTATGATTTAGCTACTTTATGATTATCACAAGACTTTAGATTAGATAAATATACATGTATGTATATATATCTAAAATCTAATAGAACAAATTATTAAATCTCTCGATAAATTTTCATTAATATCTTATTATACTTAAAGATTCGAAAGACAATATGAAGTATGACATTTGTAAAAAAAATATAGCGCATAATAGAAACTTCCGAAGTAAAATATGGTTTATTTCTATCTTTGTCAAAGGAGAGAACACAGCTTCCCTTTTAAGAATACTTTCCTGTACATTGCAAAGGAAGGTGCTGCAAGACAGGTTGAGGAAGAAAAAATGTACTTCGCGCCGATTCGCTGAACCAATCGACGGCCAACCGAATCGTGAAATTCAACGTAGGATGTCACAGAGCAAGGTGAACGAGTAGACTTCGCAAATAGTCAGACGGAGTATCACTGTGTGTATCTTACGATTGCCGCTTACATTTCCTCTCGGAGAATCCTCTTTTACCGTTTAGCATTCTTGCAAAAACTTTTTTCATGAAGATAACAATGAAAGTACATGCGGTATTCAAAGAATCTTTTAACAATTCGTTCACCGTCACTATCATCCTTTAAATCTTCGTTACGTTATGTTTTTGTATATTTATGAAAAGTAAAATATTTCTACAGTTATTGTACATTTACGACAAAAAAAAGTGCGATTTACCAATTGTGAGAGAAGAGAAATTTTACCAAGTTTCAAAGAGAAGAAATTTTTGTCAGGTGATCATTTTAGAATTAATGATTCTTTGTTTTATATTTTTTTATTATTATCGATAATAAAATATCGCATTCTTTGTGATATTCTTGCGAGATAACTTCACATTCTTCTTTGATAATTTCAAAAATGATATTATATCTTATATATTATATTATAAGTTGAATCTCATGTTTAGTAAGCAAGCTTCATTCATATATATAATATCAATTTACATACATACATAAAAACAAATTAATAATATATATCATTCATTATCACTACCACTCATTATGCAAATTATGCAAATTAAACGCAATAAAGTAATTTATTTTTCTTACAATTAATCATATCATTACGAAACGATGAAAATTTCTCAATGAGATAATATATCTAGATTTTTATTTCCTCTCCCTTTTAAATGCCATTCTCAATGTCGTGGTTCATTCTAAACTATTATCTATCAATATTCGGATGTAAAGGATATAAATGAAGACTTTCTCTTGGAACTTTCTCTACGTCATGTCAGAGTGTTCAATGAATTCTAAATTTAATATGTTTTAAAGTACGCACGATCATACAAATTTTAAAAAAATAGTTATTATAAAAAATGCTGTATCCTTTCAATATTATGGAACATTGAAAACCTCGAGATTAGAGACCATAGCTTTCGAAGAATTTTCGTAGAATCACTATTCTGGATCTCTCTACATACAGCTTGTACAGCTATAGATTTATCAAATCATCATTTATATTGTAATAAATTGATAAAAATAGAAAATTGTCTTCGTGTATCCATGTATAACAAATTTTGCAAATAAATATTTTACAGAAAAATGCCAGCCTTGAAGCTTTTCGGCCGAAAATGGTTGGCAGCCACGGATGATCTTGTATACCCTGGATTATTCGAAATTTTAATACGCCTTACTTGGTGAGTAATCAACAATGAATGACAATTAGCATATCAATTGTCTTCTATTGACGTCACATTTTTTGTCTTGTCTACGTAAACATATTAATCATTTTATGATTTTCATTTATTGCTGTATTTTCTACATTTTCTAAATATAATCCGATAAATACCATGGATTGTCTTTTTTTTTTTATAACAAAACATTCCACATATGTTTACAGGTTGATCTTGATAGGAATAGGATGCGTAAAATATTATGCAAGTACCTGGAGATGTCAACTAGGAGGCGATGTAGTCCGTGTATATTTAATAGGAGAAGTAACCATCCTTGTTATAGTTATAATTATTACATTTTTTATCATAAGATATAGCAGTAAAGGATCCATAACGGATACACACGCTCGCCGTTATGTTGAGCCGCTTCTCACAGTGAAGTAAGTAAATAATATAATAATATTACATTTTTAAATAACAAAAAGAGAGAGAGAAAAAGAGAGAAAGAGAGAGGAAGAGATCTCCAACAAAATCATAGCACTATTTTGTTTCTTGCATGTAAATTGATGATCATCAGCAAACAAATCATTACTTATACATTCTAAAAATTTTCTCTATTCGTTTTTATATATTTTCAGAATATTCATGATTCTACCAGAAATAAATTGGAACATTTTGGGAACGCTTTGGATCTCCAGTAAGAACATAGATTGCGAGATAGAACAGTACACAATGAGCATCGTAAAGGCAATGGTATTTTTCAATTGGATCCTTATCGGCCTTACCATCTTCGGTTTTGTTCTTGTTTTCGATCCTCTTGGCTCGTTGGATATACGCGAGAAAGATCTAGACGACACGATCAAGCATGGAAAGATATCGCGAAACTGGCGGCGAAGATTCAAATTCCTTTGGTGGATGAGGAAAGACGAAAAGGCCAATGAGACCTTCCAACATGTCGCTGGTGAGACATAGGTACGCCTGATTTAAAAAGTCCTGCCACATTTATAATTAGAGCTTGGATAGCGATATTCATTATCTTTTCTGCTCTTATATCGCGATTCCTTTGTTTATTACAAAAAAAAAAATAAATAAATAAATAAAAGAAAAAAAATTAACAACAAGCGGAAGAAATATAACAGGGAAGTCTTGAATATTCGTTTAATTATATAGAAAAATCATGACGATCTACCTTATCCTTTTTATGAAAAATTTTGACTTAAAACTCATTTTTTTGCAAAAATTGTCATCGTCATCCTCGTTCAGATATTTGCATAGGCAGGACTTTTTTTTTTAAATAGCATAACGCATTAGAAAAAATAATTCAAATGACATTGAAAATCTTATAATTAATATAAATATAAATAATAATATGATTAATATAATTAGATTGTTTCATATATTATAAATAATTACTTTTCTTCAGGTCTTCTCAGCGCACTATTTCGAGGAACGGATTTGGTACCTTCTGACATTATGGCAGGCTTAATTCTACTGCGAGTTCGGCAGAAACGCGAAACGCACGAATTGAAAAGTTTAAATCTATTTTCTCGGCCGAAATATACTGTTGGTATGCAAATCGATCCAATTTCATTCGACGACTACTATCGATTAACAATGGTTCATTAATGAGAATATAAAGATAAAACCATTAAAACCTTTCTTTTTAGATGCACGCGATATTTTTACTGAAACTCCCAGTTGGATGACCTTGGAAAATGCACATCATTTCCTTAAATTATCGATTGCATCTTACGGCCATTTGTTCGTTTGTTATCAACATATATGTACAGGATGTTTTCGTTTAATACCAAACTTAACTTGCTGTGCCTGCTTCCGGTAAATTTCATAACGTGACATACTTAAACAAATCTTTCGTACAATTCAGTATTGTTACATCATTATATTTTGCTAGAAAAAAACGGAAAGTCATCCTGAACGACAATTGTTGCTTCTGTAACTTATCGGGGGTAAAATACATATCAAAATTATCAAATGATGACATTTTATTCGCTAGTTTCAAGAATCATTTATGTGAGGTAAGCTTACGTTCGAAAGAAATAGAATAAAAAGATATCTTGTTATAAAAAATTTACATCTTTGTATATAATTACAGGTACCTTTTTGCGTGATAGTCGATCATAAAACATCTAGTATCGTTATAATTGTACGAGGCTCTCTGTCATTGAGAGATTTAATCACAGATATCGCCGCAGCATCCGAGACATTTGAATGTCTTGGACTACCTTCAGGAAGCATGGTAATTATGTTTGTAATTTATAAAAACAAAAAAGAGATAAACGATTCGTTATACGTTCTTCATTAAAATTGCATTGATTAATGGTATATTGAATAGTAAATATAAAATTAAACATTTTTTATCTATTAATATTTATATTCATCTCATGTTTAGAACGTATTTATAGAACGTATAATGCGGTTTCTTGTATGTGGGTTTATGCGCATTATTTAAAACAAAAATTAATTTCTTTTGTAGGCACATAAGGGTATGATATTAGGAGCTAAAACACTTTTAAGACAATTGCACCATTATAAAATCTTAGAAATGGCTTTTAATACATATCCCACTTATACTCTTGCATTAACAGGTAAGTTACTATAATTTTATTATTAAATTAAATAATAGAATAATCTTATGTAACATGACGAAATTTTACTATCGCTTATTCATGAAATTGTTATAGGTCACAGTTTAGGTGCTGGTGTGGCAGTTTTACTGGGCATATTATTACGTCCTGAATACCCGAATTTAAGAGTTTATGCATTTTCTACACCAGGTAATATCTTCAGATGCTTGTAATATTTTCTTTATCACTTTAAGTAAAAAATAATACAAAATAAATTTATTTAAACAGCTGGAGTTATTAGCCGGAGTGCTGCTAAAGTTACAGAAGAATTTGTATTAACAGTAACCCTTGGAGATGATCTTGTAACGAGATTGAGTGTTGAAAGTACAGAAGATTTAAGAACATCTTTGCTTGCCACTCTTGCAGAATGTCGATTACCAAAGGTATATTTCTTTACTTTCATTTTTTTTTCTGTTGCTTATAATTTTTATACCTTGTAGAAACATGGGATTAACATATGAAACTTCATTAATTCTCATAATTTTCTTTGTTTTAATAGTACAGAGTAATTCTTAATGGCTTTGGGTATGCATTACATGGTGTACCTGAACAAGATCTCGACAAAACATGGACAACTTCTGATATCATTAATTCAATACCAGGACAGTCTCCTTTATTAACATATTCTGAAACTATTAATAATGTGGTAATAAACATCACCAAATGAATACTTGAATGTATGTATTTGGATTATGTCTAATGAATTATGCGATTTGTCTTTAGGAAAACACAGTATTAACATCAAATATTTCACGAAGAAGATTTTCAAAAATGAGACTTTACAATGCTGGTCTTATATTACATCTGGCAAGATGTAAGCATACAGAAACAGATACAAAAAGGTATCTATAAATATAGTAAGTTAGTTAGTTTTTATTGATATATTTCTATAATTATGTGATATTTTTTTATTTACTTATAGTAAGAAAAAGAAAAATGAAAAGAAATATGAAATGAGGTGGGCACAGCCAGAAGAATTTACAAAAATGGTAATAATGCCGCGAATGCTTTTAGACCATCTTCCAGAAAATTTGGAAAACGCACTTGCAACATTGATAGAACAACAAAAAGATTTACCAATTTACTTTGACCCATAATATAGTTCAAAAAACATGTAAAATTTAGTTAATATTTTACTTAAATTAAAAATGGTAAGAGGCTCCTTGTAGTTATATATATTGTAATACTATTTTGTAAATTTAGAAAATACACAATAAAATTTATCATTGTATTATTCCTATATACATATATACAAGATATCTGATTGCATATTGAAACTACAGCAGGTGTGTATTCTACACGCTAAAATAAGAAAAAAGTTCATATAAACATATACCTGATGTGACTTTGTTTCTGAATTATAGTTCGTTTTATGATGTAATAATTATCTATCTTCAAAGAAATTATTCAGAGTGACTATTTCTAAATTCAATACAGACATGAATACATCTTATCAATGAATTGTCAAACATATTGAAACAGGCTAGGTATGGTACGAATTTAAAACCAGTCTTGATAGACATATTGACAAAGTATTTCAATACTATCGATTGAAGTTTTGTATATTATCGATTTTAAATATCTCAATAAGTTAAAATCAATAATATTCAGGTTTTGGATTCAGGTTTGGATAAACTATATATTAACTATATAACAAATTATAACTTATAAGCAAGGTCAAATCAAACATATGTTTATATAAATTTTGTTTTGTTATTTTAATGTGCAAAATCTATATCTTCTGTACTTTCATGTGCAACCGATCATCTTGTATATTTTTACTGTGCCGTAGGTTAATTATACATATATTGATCATATAAAATTGATCATAATAAATCACCATATTTTAAATATAAACATCATTTAAATTAATAAACTAATGTTTCAATAATTATCAGTTGAAATATAAATATAAAAGAAATTATATTGCAAGTATCTGTAAAATTTATTACCTGTCAAAATTATTCCAATCATCATATTAAACAATAAAGATTCAAAGTTTGAAATTTGCATCAAACAAAATTTAACATTAAAATTACTTTATACTCACATTATATTAATATTTATATAATGTTTAAAAAATTTGCTATTATTCATATTGTAATACTACATATATATTATACATAGCATAAATAAATGTAAAATAATCAAAGGAATAAATTATTTAAACTTACGAAATTAGAAGAGCTGAGATGTTTGTTCATTTGACTCAATGGTAAACTGCAGTAGTTTGACTTTATATATCTATCAAAGTCATCCATATTTGTTGTCTGTACTACTTTAGCCACCAATGAATGAGTTTCGCGCCTAATAAAATTTTATCATTATTTTATATTTACATTATGTTTGCATTCATATTATGTTTAAATAAATATTAAAATCTATTATTATTTAAACATTTACTTTACAACATTCGATTATTATAAATTATTGTTGTGTAATAATATTATAATAATATACGCTATATTAAATACATATTTGATAATCAAAACATTTCTTAGACTTACGAGTATAAATCAATAACCTTAACTTCTAGAAAATCAATGTAGTTGTCAATTTATTGCTTACTAAAATTATCCGTCTTTTCGTATTATTTATCTTACTATACGATACGAGCTTCGAAAAAATTTGAAAACAAACATTACAATAATTTAGAATTTAGATTCATATGTACTGATATTTGTTCAGATTTTCTTAAATTTTTGTTTGATATTAAAAGAAAAATCCATCCACATAAAAACCATAACAAACTATGATCATGTATCGTTTACATACTATTCAATGTAAACATATATTGATAATTAGTATTTCAAATCTAAGGCAAATATGTTTAGAAAGGAAAGTGCTAGTAAAATAGTGAACCAAAATAACAAAAAAATTATTTCTATCTCACATCGCAATATAGAGGATTTCTTATACGTTTTTATTCTAAGACATAAACGAGCACAACGATATAGAGAAATAAAAAAAAAACTATAATTTGTTAGAGAAATTTCTATTTACATATTACTTCAACTGTTAAATTCGGAATATGGCGCATATAAGTGGTGAAGAATTTCTTACAGGCATGCGAAATGTGACCACATGTTGACCTTCTTAGTTACAAATATAGTAAATAGTACGTTCATTGTTTGTGTATATAATAATTCATGAATAACATATACTTTTATAATACAGTAACTTGAAAATTAAAAAATTTAATCGTAAAAGTAAGTAATCATTAATTTCTCTCTGTCCAATTGACGTAACCTTATTTGTGTATCTGTCTTTTAATTTTGTTTTTATATAATCGAAGTTCTATGCAATATTGACAAAACTTTGTTTCGTTAAACAATTGAGCAATATAAATGCCGCAATTATTAATAATAAATTGCCTTTTTTATCGCTTTAATAATTTAACGTATGTTTTCTATAGATGTCGGTTGTCTCATCGCGAGTTAGCAATCTGTCATCTATTTTAAAATCGCCGGGTGTCAGATCACAATTGGTGAAACAATCTAACAGGGTATATTTCAAACTTCCAAAAAATATTAAAAATATACTTTTAAATTTTGAAAGTAATAATGGAATAAAAGATTATGAAGATTTAATATGTACTTTGAGAAATTCAAATGTCAAGGTAAATAATGATAAAATACTTTATTATATTATACAAGTGAAGTTGAAATTTCAAAGTTAATATTAATCTGGAAAATTGTATTCAGGATATTGATTTAGCAGACTTTTTAACTGAAGTAAGACAATGTGTATCATTGCTTGGTCCTATTCATAAAATCTTCGTTGAGGTGCTTCTTCAGATAAATTGGATTGATAGGTCACCAGAAGTAATATCTGCTTATAAAATATTCTTAGAAGATCTGATATGTGCACAGGTTTATCATGGAAAATGTATAATAGATAAACTTGTTGAGTTATTTAAACCAGGTAAACTTTTAATTTTATTATTGAAATAATTGTCGAAATGAAAATTTTTTAAACATTCCTTTTTAAAAATAAAAAAAGATATACGCTTGTGTATTCAAAATTATTTTAATTTTTTTAGCAGAAAATGATATAGAATGGGAAGCAGGAGAATACAGAAAAGAAGATGTAGATAGATTAAACCATATACATGATGTTTTACGTAAAATCTTGAAAGTTGTACCAATGCAAGTATTATATATTTTTAGTAATTATATTAAAAGTGCTTTATGAGGAATAAAAGAAAATAAATTGCTTTTTATAAATTTCAGGTCTAGTAAACTTCTACTGCAATCACTAAGGCTAAGGTTTCCATATATTATACATGGTACACATGTTCATGAAGTTTATATATATTCATTACTTCAACTATTAGAATATGCTCCTCAGTTAAGATCAGATATACTATCACTAATTATTAACAGGTAAATATATAAAACAAATAATATTCATAATTAAAATTTGTATTTTTTAATAATTGATGAAAAAAGATACTATTTTATTGTAATATATTTAAGGTTAATGGTATTAGATGTAAATATTCCACGACATTCAGACAATGATGAAGATGAAGATGATGCAATGGAAAGCAATGATGAAATTGATACTAATACAAATACAAGTAATGAAAATAAAGAAAATATAAAGTCATTACATCCAATAGCACATACTTTGAATGTATGCATGGAACAAATACTTAAATTTATATATGATACCTGTTATGTGAAGGAAGAATTAAACATGGAGTCTCTTAAAAAGCTTTATCTTGATATTTTGAAAATGTTTGAAACAATAATATTACCCACACATGGAAGTCAGTGTGTACAATATATCATGTTCTACATTTGTAGTTTTAAAGTAGTAGTTGTAGAAGCTTTTTTAGACTGGCTTTGGAGAAAAGCAACTGATCCAAATGTACCGATTATATTGAGACATACATGTTTATCATATATTGCAAGCTTAGTTGCTGCAGCTTCATTTGTTTCATCAGGGTAATTATTAAATTTGTTTCTTTAACTTGTATCATTGTTCTATTTTATATGTTATAAATGTATCTAAAACGCATAACTATTTCAGATTAGTAAAAAAAACACAGTCCAATTTAGCAAAGTGGATACATAATTATATCAATATGGAAGAAAATTCAGATTATGTCAGTGATGATCCAATGAATCATCCTGTATTTTATTCTGTTTGTCAAGCATTATTTTTTATTGTGACTGCTAGACACAAAGATTTTATTGGCACAAAAAATAGTAAGTACTATGAATCTAATTACACAGAGTGAGACAGTAAAATGTGAAAACTTAATTATCTTTTTGGTTTCGGATGTTTACAGATACTTCGTACAAAAAATCTGTCAGAACAATTAATTCAAATTTAATAATATCACTAAATTTGAAATTTAATAAAACTGGATGTATCCATTTATTAAATATCCTACTCTATATATAGTTTGCTAATATAAGTTATTTATTTTTTACAGGTATGATGTGTCTACATGAATTAGATCTACCTAGAATTATAACGTGCAAATTAAACCCTCTTAAATCATGTCAATCTGAAGTCGTGCATAATTTTGCTGACATAGCACGAACATATCAATTGGCATATTGTTATACAATAATTGAAAGTAATTCACGACATCAATTACCAATTATTCATGATACTAATTCTTGTAATTATACGCTTGATAGTTTTTTCCCATACAGTACATTTACTTTAAATCGTAGTACACAGCGATTATCACATTTATTTTATGATAATTCTGTAAATAATTGTTACAGTCTCATTAACAAACATAGAACTGATATTGCAGAATTTATGATCGATTAATTATATATTCTTTAATATGGTATTTAAAAACATAGATATATTCCAATATATATGCAAATATTTTTCTTATGCTTACATTCAAACAAATGTCCTCATAAATTGTGCAATTTTGATTCATCTTTTATAAAATTTCCGTTTAAATTTAACACATGAATATTAATAATGGTCTGTTAAAATCTTATATATAAAATTATGTATCTTCAATGAAAATATTTAAAAAACATTTCTTTATTTCTTCTACCCAAATATAAAGAACACATGTCCTAACATTCTTCTACCCAAATATAAAGTATACATATCAATAAAGATTATAATGCAAAATATAAGAATTACAAAATATGATATAATAAATACATCATAAGTTATGATACACATTATAGAAGCGCAGCAAATGACAAATAAATAGAAAATTAAGTTTTATTTGAATTATTTTCAATATTAAATTCTAAATCAAAAATTAATATTTAATATATGCATAAAACATTTTGTTTGTTTATTTATGTAATGAATTATTTCTATCAATTACTTAAAATATTTGTTTAACTATATAATTAAAGCATGTAACTATATTATTTTATCGTATGTTTCAATTCATATAAAATTTATTCTGAACATATATTTCATTAGAGAATATGTTTGTTATGAAGGCGATGTTCTTTTAAACAAGGCATAGAGCAAAAATAATTTGAGCTGTAACTAAAAGGCACCTGATTTGTAATGTCCACAGCACATTGGAAACATCGGACAGTACGATTTTCTTTTGAAACATCTTCTGCGACTAATGCTCTCTATAAAAAAAGAACAATAATTTGTTTATTTTCACATTTTCATTTTTAATATTTCAAAAAATGTACCTTTTCCTTATCATTCAAATTTAAAAATCGTTGCTTCGCCTCTTCCTCTTGCTTTTTTACTTCAAATTCTCGTTTTTTTATTTTTTCTTTCTCACGTTTTACTTTCCTTTGTTGTCTCTTTCTTTCCGTTTCTTCTTGTTCTATTTCATCGGTAAGTGGTCCAGGTATTTGTGACTAACATAAAACAATATGTCGTAAAAAAATATTTGACTAATTTGTGTGTGTAAATATTTAAAACTATTTAATAATTAAAAAAAAAAAATACCTTACTATAATTGAACTTATCAGGATAAGTACCCATAAATCTTCTAAACGTATTTCTAGTTTCTTTATCTTTTGAAGCTGAATAAGGTGTTTGTAATTTCTTATTTTTATTGCAAGGATTTGAACCAATTTCTAATAATGCCCTATAATTATAAAAAAAATCCTTAACACTTAATATTATAGATTTTGAAATTTCCTATGATGTAAAAAAGATTTATTATCTACACTTATTCACAAATATTTTTGAAATATATTACCATATTAATTTTAAATGTCCTCCAATTGCTGCTAAATGAAGCATTGTATTACCATCTTCATTTCCATCATTTAACAATTTTATCACATTTTCCATACTTAAAAATGTCTGAGTGTCTACCTCGTTTTCTTCCTCTAACGATTCGAATTTTTTAACTTCAGTTAATAAAATATCTATTGTAGAAGTTAATAATTCATTATCACCCAATTGACATGCAGTCCATAATTGATCTTTAGCATTATGTAATACTTCATTTACTGCAGATTCTAAAAAAAATCAATGTTTCATATAGAAACATTTTTTATTACATAATATATAAATCGCTTTATAACTGCACAGAATAACTAAAATATTTTCTATACGTAAAAACATGTTATATTTAGATAAATGTATGTTATTAAATGTACTAGTAAATAGTACACTACCATCTGTGTGATTTTTTTTCACTTTTTTTTTTTGTTTACGAGCTTTCTTATTTTTCATATATCGTGGTATATTATTTTGAAAAGCAAGTAAATTTTCTCTAAAATCAATTTCCATATTATGTTCAATTAGAGGCATATCTACTTGATTAT